>NC_136635.1:16997927-17253417 GCF_949748355.1 Melanostigma gelatinosum
TTACACCCTGAAAAGATAGGCCGGCACAGTATGAGGGTCTGCTTTAATCATCATGCTCTTTATACTAAATCTCTGTGGCGTCCCATTCATTGAGTCTATACTGATTTAATAAATACGCAGATCTTTTTTTCATTCACATTTGGTTTGACAAAAATACCCAATATTATAAAACGCAAAAATAAAACTTGTACAAAATGAACATTGCCTGACATGTGACTTTATGCAAATAGCTCACATAGTAACTGATAAAGTGCATTTCTGATACTTGAGGCAGATTATTACGACAATAGATTGAAGTTAAATGCTCAAAAATAAAAGTCTCGAACACAACAGAATCAAGTCTACATTATGAACTGTTCCCTAAACCAAAACAATTGTAACCCACATTATTCCAAAGGGGAGGCAAGACTAAACACATTAACAACATCTCTTGTAATTTAATAGATGACAAACCCACCACTGCCATAAAAACAAAACATTACCTGCGTGGTTATTGTGGATTGTCAGTGCTGCACCAGGAGATACAGTACGGTAGGTTTGGTTCCTGAAGTTATTGAAAAGCTCATCACAGCCCTCTGAAGTAAAGCTTCAGATAAGAGGTTTGACGACAGAGTAAGGTGGCAGGTTGTCTGAAGACAAATGTGGAAGGAGCTCAAAGATTTTAAATTTGGCTTCCATTTACAATTCTAAGTAGCAAACAGTTGAATTGCTTGTTTGTTTGAATCACCTATTTTTGTTAATCTCATATGGAGTTACATTTGAATTTAAGGAATAGTTTGACAGTTGTGAAAGTGTAAAAAATGTTTGGTTTTACAACCGATAAATCGTTTACAACATAACCTCTTGTAAAACCACAACTTGTCGTTTCAACACTTTTATTTTTATTTTTAACAAATAGAGGAGATAACACATATAACAGAGCTTTAGGTGCGCTGTTAGCCAGATTGTGTTACCTTTGGTCAGAGCCAGGCTCCTAGCTCCAGCTACATATTTATCGTACAGATGTTTCTTCGAAGCATATTTCCCAACATGTCAAACTATTCCTTTAAATATCAAACTTAATGGACAGCAACCACAAAACATGTGCTTGTTGCTTTTAGATTCACGTATCGCTCAGGACTTCTCGCCATGTGGGGGGGAGTGTTCTCGCTGAAAGAGCAGGGTCACACCCTTCCTGAAGCGGTGGTCCCTGACACTGTAGATAATGACATTACAGCAACTGTTTCCTGTCAGGATCCAGAAGGCAAGAAAGGAAAAGTTACACCAGGTGTATCCCACCACGTTCCCGAGCACAAACACTGCGATGGGAGAGAAGGATGCTGTGAAGGCGAATGTCAGTATGCCAATTGTCTTGGCAGCTTTGATGTCTGAAAAGGAGGGCCTGTGAGAGCATCCTCCTCCTCCCCCTGCCCCTCCCCCTCCTCCTCCATCACTCAGACTCCCCTCTGACAGCAGTTTGCGTTTTCGGGTGTACCGTCGGATGCTAGTGAAAGACACAATGTTCACTGCTAATGTGCCACCGAGCAATGTAAAGTCAAAAGCTGGGAATAACAGCAAAATGTAGGCATCAGGTGGCAGCTTTAGCGGTGTGTAGTTGCACATACGACTGCACTCATTGTACTCCAAAGTGAAGTTTCTGCTGAAGATGAGGGGCGCAAGAGCCAGCAGGAAGCTGGCAGCCCAGGAGAGCAGGATGAGGAGCAGAGTTCTTCTCCGGGACACCAGGGTGTCCTTGTGGAGGGGCCGTAGGATGGCCACGCTTCGCTCCAGTGTCATGAGGAAGATGGTGCTGATGGAGACAAAGGTGCATCCGGCAAACACAGGACCGATCAGCATGCAGGGCTGCCAAGGGCTCAGCAGTCCCCCGAGAGAAGAGGAGGTGGCCGGTGAAATAGAACTGCCCTGGTACCAAATGGGAGGTGTGCTGGTCACCATCAGGGAGATTTCAGTGTAGACGGAGAATGGGACCACGAGGACACCGACCATCATGTCCGCTATGGCCAGGGACACTGTCAGAGAGAGAGAGACAACAAGAAAAGGAGGGCTAAGGGAGCACATTCAAGCTTTTTTTTCCTGGTCAATACACTTCCAGCTCTTTTAGATAAAATTGCACTATGAGTGTGAGAATGTGTGAGAATTTAAATTATAATTGTGTCGGTGCAAGATGGGCAACATCTCAATGAGATAAAGTGATGCAATAAATCACCAAGTTCTCTTAGATCTTCGTAATTCAACCTCAGAAGGCCTTTGGTGTTGGCAGGTTGATAAAATATTCTTCATTAACAATATTGATTTGAATAGGAAACATGAAATTCCATTTAGCCATTTATTTATTTTCAGGAATTTCTGCTGGAAGGAACCTTCCCTGTGGGAAGCGCTTCAACACTAATCTAAGCTTATTCGTTTAATGACAGGTTTGCATTGAATGCTAATATGATTAACAGCATTTACCTTTCAGGTATCCCTGTGGTGTTCGGGACTGCCTCGTTTGCACAAAGACAGTAATGGTGACCACATTTCCAACCACGACAGCAAATGCCAGGCTGACCATGAACACCACGGCCAAAGTGCGATTGATAAATCCACAGCAACAGAGGGTGCAGAGCGGCGCCAGTGACTGGCCTGAAGCGAGTCCTTCCTGAGCAGCTGCAGTGACATTAAACGGACAGTCTGTAGTCGGCAGCAGAACTGCTGTACTCCCAGGAACACTGACGTTGGAAGGCAGAGCAGTCATGGCCCAGGATAGACTGGATTTACCCCTTGTGATTTGTAGGCGGTAGGGCCGCTCAGGAGACCATGTCCTGGACTGGGTCACTATACTGATGAGAAATGAAAAATATATGAAAGCAGTTAAATGGTCCATGGAAATAAAGAACCTATATTGTAAGAAGCAGTGTAAAGTACAGCATGTCATTGATCTGTATGTCAAGTTTCATGGCACAACTCTCTCTCTCACTTAAAAACAAATCAACACTCTCCCATCAACCATGCAGGGAAAACATTATGTTTTACTATTGGGACCACAGGCCACTTCCTTATTGACTCTTTGGTGGAAAAAAAAACTTAAACATATCAATGTAGCTTTTTATCCAAGATTTTAAAAAACAGTGATTTTGTGGTTACCGGTACATGCTTTTCTTGTGCCCTAACACTGTTGGAAGCACCTCAATCTGTCGGTACCTATGCAGAGACTAGTTTAGTACCAAATGTCTCCCTCAGCTGACAACCAAATACACGGGTCCTTCAATCATTGATGCTGTTCTCTAGGCTGGAGAACAGGAAGGTACACACATCCAAGAAAACACACGTAACAGGAATAGACATGTTCAGACCAGAACAAAATCAAATCCCATGTTTTCACTCTGGCCTTGGGTGCAGGAACAGCCAACAAAACATCACAGTTATGAGACTTGAAATCCATTTCAAGTTATTAGCAGTAGCCTGAGAATAATGAGAGGTTCTTGAGAAGCAGAAAAAAAAACACTTGAAGGTGTGTAGTGTGAGACCAGCATATAGTTCAGGATTTAATAAAGACTCGATTTGAATATGAAAGACCTTCCACAAATTAGATTCACAGACGCTGATTGTAAAAAGGAGTTGTAAATACAGTGAGCCAAATAAATATACTGTGATCTCTAATAAAAACATATCTGTATGGAAACGGGTAAGAGATAATACAACTTGTCAATCCTTTCTTGTTTTTCTATGATATCCATTTGCAGTGCTAACAGCATAGAACATCTAATGGATACATGAAGTGGAAATGGTTGATCAAACATTATTATACACTGCTTATAACAATTATTCACCCCCAAGTAACTACAAAAGCCCTTTTCAGACATGGAATATATATAACAAAGCAGGCTTCATCTGTCCCCCCAAGTGACGTCTTTCTGTCAATCCAACATGAGTGACTTTAATCTTGATGTTCCATTCAGACATAACAGCAGCATTCCTTTATGTGATTCAATCAGCTGTATTTGTGCCTATATTGTTATACACTATATGCTTGGTATTTACTGAGACATCATACAAGCATTCAGAGAGGACAGCATGTAGTTATGTGTCTTTCTCCAAGGCTCTGTACTCTACTCTACTTCCTCACTGTTTGGGGTCCATAGACTCCACAGCTGTATAAAAATAATAACAACCATTGCAATATTCAAAAATATATTTTTGGGAGAATAGAGGATGAACCTCATTAATGGGCTTTTTGCCTTTACCTTGAGTGAAGATGACAGGCGGAAGTCTTCCTTGTGGCAAGACCTCAGGTGTGATGAGACAAGCAGCTGAGAGCAAAGACAACACACACACACACACACACACACACACACACACACACACACGGATCTGTCAGAGAGATACAACCCCAGCATCTTCATAATCAGTACAGACTGAGAAATCTAGGCCTACCTGTGTTTGTGTAAGGGGGAAATAAAATACAAACACAGCACAACATGGCCTAAACTGGGCCATCATTTTGTGTGTGTGTCTTCTTGGAATATATTAAATGAATATTGATAAAAACTCTTTCTCCAGCTCTTACTTTCTCTCATTGTTGTTGCCCACTTAGTAGTTCATAGTTCAACATATTTGCTGGAGTTGATGTACTTGTATAATACTTCCATGCATTTATTGTAGGTTGTTTTGGATAACAAGGTCAGCTAAATGAATGTAATGTAATAAGATGAGATAGGCCGAATGTCTTTGCCAAAACCTCTTCAAACCATAGACTCTATGCTTCAAACAAAGGATTTAGCAATATGACATTATGCGCCCCCCCCCCCCCCCCACCCCCACCCCCTCTGACAAATCTGAGACAAGTGCAAAATGTGATGATTCTCAGGCAAGTTCTGAATGAAGGAGCGTCTTTTCCCTGATGAATTTTGAAGTGGATTTATGGACATTAATTCACCATGGATGTCAAAGATAACGATATCCTCGGAAAATGTAAGTTACACTTTATCGATAAAGATATGTAGGCCTATCATGGATGTGTGTTAATCACAGTATTACCGTAAGCTAACAAGCATGTTTTGTAGGTTTTTACAAGTGTGATTGGGAATAGCAGGTGTTCATTACTTAACGTAAATCAGACACTGACGTTTTCTCCCAATACATTTCAAGGCCACCCTTGGGTTGGAGTGAACCAAACTGAGCATTATGGATTGACTGTTATATACCATCAGAAGCCAACAGGGGAACAACAATCCAACAGTGAGTGTGTTTTTTGTTCTTCTTGTTCATTAAGAACATGGAACTGGAGTTTAACTCGATCACATCTCGGTGCTCTAAATGCTCAAAGAGCACAACATGTGGATTAATGTGCCCATGGAAATATAGGCGCCAACAAATCCACTACTTCTATGTGAGTAACGTTTGCTGAAGAACTACAGTGCCTGTTTGCTGTAAGAAATACGGCTTTTTTTTAAGTGAAAATGTGTATTTGTGACTTGTTTATAAAGATTTGCATCTTTAGTAGGAACAAATTGTCATGGGCCTGAGAGCCACAAACAGTGTAGGGAAGTTATAAAGTGTTGCAAAACAGACTGTTGGTCTTGGTCTTTGGTTTCCATGGGCTATTTTACAAAAAAATAGCAAGAATGCCAGCCTTATCGTTTACAACAGATCACGTCCTTTTCAGCCTTGCATTACGGCCCTTCTGCTGTTCGTACTTTTTCCCATTCAGCATGAAAAATCCTAAATAATGACGAATCAACAAGAAATCTTAGTCGACTAAGACCAAAGAGGGGGCAGCCGTACCAAATTCCATGGTAATCCAACCAATAGTTATCAATATATTTCAAATACACAAATGTCAACTGCTTAGTGGCAGGACAGTCAGGATTACCAAAGTTATTAAAATACATGTCTGGGTGGGAAGCAATAATATCTGTGCTTTTGTGAAAATGCATCTTGTAGATGTTGAGATTCTCTGAAGCGATTATCAGATAATAATAATAACTGGTTTTGCTGAAGCTAGCATTCATTGACCAGATTGAACCAATCCCCTTTAATGATGTCACATCCTCTGGGGACCACTGTGCTGCAATAGCTGCGTTTAGGTGTAGGTTGTTCATGCATGCAGTGAATTTCCTTTGACAGTGTCCCCGAGTGACAGGTCAGGCATATGCAGGAAGACTGTGGGGGCTTGGCTTGGCTCTCAGGCCAGGTCGCCCAATTCACAGAAGGGTCATTTGCAGTAATGATGGACAGGCTGGCTTAAAGCCGCCTGAGGCCGTCTGCCACAGCACATGAGCAGAATGACAACTTTCTCTTCACATTTTGGTCATTCCGTCTGTGTTTGTTTCCTTGTGTTGGTCAGAGAATTGCCCAAACACATTTCTACAGACATAAGTGTTACTTTCTTGTTATTGTTGTTTTAACTTTCCTGTGTTAGTGTCTCATTTACAATTGTGGCAATACATTTTCTCTGGCAGCATGTATTCTCGCTATGTGTCTGTCTCCCAACAGTAGTTCTACTTTTCTCTGTATTCTTTTAAAAACATAAACATTTATTAAACTGTAAAGTATTTTATGGTTCAATTTATAAAGCCACGCCCCTCTTCCCAGACTAAGCCCATTATTTTGTAAAAGGAATAAAAGGACATCATTTATAACATTAAAACTATATTCATTATAGTAAATACTCTTGTCATGTTTTGTAATTGCATCATAATTCTAAATTCAATGATAATATAAATTAAGGGGGAATAAAAAATTGATACACTCGTATATCGCAATAACATGTTTTGTGATACTGTATCGATTCTCAAAGGACGATTGATCTTTAAATAAAAGTTATGCAAAGATTCATGGCAGGCAGTGGTTCATTCTGTGTTGAGTTTAAACCCCCGAAGGCTTTGATGTTGGATGTTACAGAACTGTGAAAAATCAAAAAATGTCTGCAACTGGCGGTGTGTTCTTTATACAATGACTTTCCTAAAATTAGATTTTAAAAAATCACCTTGCTTACAAATAGCAATATATTGAATCATTACCTCTGTATCATGATATCGTATTGTATCGCTGTTAGAACATCGTTCATTGCTCCTGAACCAATAGTGTTACTATTGCACACAGAACTTATTAGCTGTTCAGTCATTTAATAAAACTTGCGGTGTAATTTATTTGAATGTTCATCTTAAACACTAAACTGTTAACCCATGATGTCCTGACCTTTGGTCTTCTTCTCTTGTAGATATTCAACAAGTATTTATTGTGTATTACAGTGTATCAAAATTCAAATTTATAACGGCAACAATATCTTTGAAAAGTGAAATTCAAATTTAACAGGACAGAGTTAAGTGTATGCAGGTGTGAGCCGATTAATGTACGAGTACATCGAAAGACAACAAATGGGCGGGAAAAAATGTACCCAATTATTTACATGGTGTCATTATGAAGTACGTTTTCCTGTTACAGGGATTTCTTTGTCATGTAAATGTGGGAAAGCTTTGCTCATAGTCAGTCCATTTTTTAAATTGAAATATTTTGACGACAGACATTGCTAAAAGCTACTTAATAATAATTAAATGTATCAAACCTGGAAGACCTAGTCAATTAACATGAGACAATAATAACGAAACCTTTTACTCCAGAAATGTACATGCTGTCAGTTTAAAACAAATGTAATACATTGCAAATGAATATCACTCAAGAGCACTAACACTAAATTAGTCGAAGCAAAGTAATTATTCATATGCAAACGCATATGTGAGTGAAGCCTGACACGCATCCATTTTTAATCATTGCTAAAACAGAAGTTTCTTTTAAAAACAAACAAATGTAGAAATGTTGTATCTCCTTGTGTGGTATTTATCATGGAAAAGGCCTGTCATATAATACCACACATACGTTATCTTACCGGCATTTCCACTATGATGGACCAAAGAGCAGTTCTGCAGACAGCGGTTGATAACAGCAAAACAATCCAGCATGAATTAGTGGAGGTAAAATCCAGAGAAGGAGAGAGTGGCGATGGAGTCCTCCTATCATTCATTCTCCTGAGAAGCACACATTCAGCACAGAGCCTCTCGTGCACTCCAGCGCTCTGTCGCTGCGATTCAGCCTCTCCTCCACCTCTCTCGTTCTGTGGAGCGCTCAACCTCCAGCTTCCTCCTCCCCTCTCCTCCCGTCTCTGCCCCTCACCCTCTGAGCGCCTTATCACATGCGCACACTCTTCCCTCGGAGCTTCAAGGTAAAGTCCACAGCAGCTCCTTTCTCACTCTTCCTCCCACGTTCACCCTCTGATGTGCCTCCTCTGCCTCCTCTTCTCCCCCTCGTTCCCCAAACATCTCTCATGCTTCGGAGCTTACAGCCTCCTTCACTGTGGAACCCTTGCTTTCAGGCCACGCTTCGTTGTATATTTATTTAACTCTTTAACTTTGCCCTCAAGCATCTGTGTCTTTGCTGTACACATTCACTCGTTGTATCTTTGTTGTGCCCAAACTAATGACGATGATCTCTAGTTCTACGTTTCGCAGCCTCGGATCCCGTAAAAAACAAAAAGCAGACAGAATGAATGAGAGAGACAGAGAGACATTACATTGCACTAATGAGAGGAGACTGTATAACAGTATGAGACGGGGGGAAATGCATCCATCCTCTAATGGGCATTTGTCCGGCTTTGCCCCCCGATGGCCTTGGCCCGTGTCCGTGGCTTTGATCATGCCTGGCACATGGGTCATGTCATCTCCTCTTTGTTGCCCCTAGTGAGCAGAAACTACAGCACTCAAGTGAGGCCCCTGCCCTCGGACATGGTCTGAGACACTGGGCAGCATGTTGCAGGACACATCACTGATTTGCCCTTGCCTTGACACTACCTCTGCATACAAATATACATCTCTCAGAGACAAGTTATTCAACAGCAACAACTTTGAAACTGAAATATAAAAATGAAGCTCAGATTCTGAATATAAATGCTGAAGTAAAGTTGATAAGATAATCTTGCCAAGTAAATAACTACAGGGCATATGCCATGTTATAGGTCCTACATATTATATATCTGATTTGCTTTCCCACAAGGTATAACCTGGCTGCTTGTTGATTACATTTGGGGTCCCAGTTGCCTTGAAACTCTACAGCACACAATAGACAAATGCATTTCTATCCTGCTGTCAAATATAATGAGATAAGCTCTGGTAAAAGTCCCAAAGCAGCATTTACCTGTGTGGATTTTTCTCTGAGGTGATAGTGACCGTGGCTGTTTCATATGCCATGTGGACAGGAATTCATTTTCATATTAAATCATTTCTGCGAGACCAGGGATTGCTTTAGAGTACAGCTAAATTTCTTCATTTAAATGCTACTTTTAGGGGGCCGGGTTGGTGGCCTAGCTGTCTAAGATGCTAACCATGTGAACGGGTTGATGTCGAGTCTGGCCAATTTTCTGTCACATCCCTACGGCATACTGTCAAATAAAGGTTCTTAAAATTGTAAATGAATGTGTGTACAAAATGTTCTGCCAATTCATCTGGCAAGTATTGACAGATTTCTCAGGAAACTTGTCTTCACCTGTATTCCAGCTCAGTTCCGCTTCCTCGTGATCAGCTGCTGTGTTTGATCAAGTTGAGGGTGCACTAGCCTCAGGTCACTGAATAATGCAAAGCTTTATCCACACCGCCACCATGAAATGACTTCCTTTGAAACCAGTGTTTGATTTTCATATCCAATCATACGCTTTAACAGATAACCTTCAGGAAACTTTCAAGTCCAAGATATGAATCTGAAATCTAGTCAGGCTTGTTAAATGTGGGAACTTGTGTGCTGCTGACAACATGGAAGGGGAAGGGAAGCTTGCCTTCCATGTAGTTTCTGTACATTTTCTGTCAGTATTCATATATATATATGTTATATATATACATATATATATAATATATATATATGGTGCAATATAAATCCACCCTCATGTGTTTGTGTACGATTCATTTTATTCTGTTTTTATCTTAATCTGTAGCCTGTTTTTGTATTTCATATCAGTATGCTTAAGCATTGGTGTTGGCATTGGATTGGCTATTTTGAAATAGAAATAGTTTGGCTGGACCATGTTTACTTACTTTATTTGTACTGGTATAATATTAAAACTGGAAACTAGTAGAGGGAAATTGTAAAGATGAAAAAAGAAAATGCAAAAATAAGATGAGTAAAAAAATAGTTTTATGATTGTTATTCCAAACACTGTAACCTGTGCATACTTTATACGAACAAATTGTCGTAGATGGCGGTCGATATTAAACTATTTGACAGCTGCTTTTTTATAATAGAAAACAATGTAATCGAATACGCCAAATTGATCAAGGCAGCAAACTCTGAAATACAATATAATTCAATGATACATGTTTTACTAATCATAAACTTCTGTAACCTCTTGTAAATACCCAAACTAGTAATGCTGGACTTTCCTCCCTGCAGCACACATCTGACTCACTGCTGTCACTATTTACTGCCAGGAATTTGACAGAACATTGTGTCTATTTGTTCCCTGCTTTTAAATCGGATGAGGGAATATGTGCTTTATTTTATGTAATAACAAATTAAACAGCACAGTGTGTTGCAATGTCATTACCATCTGATCCACCAGAGACAGAAATGTTAGACTCAGCCTTGTTTACTTGTGGTAAACTGTGAAGCAAAACTATGATACAAACGGTACAAAGTTTCAACCGTCTTCTTTTGCAGTGGAAACACTGACTTCTGAAGTAGCTTTACTTTGAAAAACCTCCACAGAAGAGCTACGGACGTAAATAAAAGCTGAATCTACCATAACTCAACTCGTATGAATTAAAACATGATCAGGATGTTTTTTTACCACATGATCAAAATGATGAAAACGTTCACGAGAAATGTTGTGCTGTGGTATTGTTGACATTACTGTGCAGCGTTACAGACTGACCTGAATTCCCTTTATTACACAATAAACCTGCGCTGGTGAAACTCAGATTTCGCAAACCTTTATTTCAGAATCAACTTTTTTCTGCCAAGCACAAGTTCCCCTGGCAGACGCTCAATATCTCAACAGATATAAATACTCCCTGCTCCAAAATGTACAGCACACTCAAGAAGAAGAGATTGTAGCCATCACTGCAGAAGATGAATATCATCAACAAAATGTGGTAAGTTAAAATATTATTTAGTCATTTATCTCCCTGAATACACCTGATTGTAAATCTCTTCCTTCGTCTCAAATATTTTATATTTAGGACTAAAAACATTCATAGCTGAGCCTTAACAATAATTACAGCAAAAGGGTTACAATCTGTAAGTAATCACAGTTTTACTATGAAAGAACTGATCTAATATCTTTTTAAAATGCAATCTAACATGGTTACATTTTACAATAATGATCCAGAAATGATTTGTGAGCTCTGGTATATCAAATACTTGGATAACTGATTTGTTTACAATTTGTCCTTCTCGATCCTTAAATGGACAATGAAACAGTTAGTGTTTGTTCATCGTGTGAATGTGTTGTTGTTTGAAGGGTTTCTCTGACTCTGCTCTACTTGGCTGCATGTGCCTGTCAGGCTCAAACCGAAGAAAGGACCAGACGCTCCGTGTCAGGTAGCACACGCTAGCAAACACAAACATGCTACACACAGATAAACATGGTGTCTTAATTAAAAAACAAGTTCTAGTTTTTACATCAATATTCTATATTTATGATCAGTCTACAGCCATAAGCACCAGCAGCTGAGGCTGTACTTAAGCACAGTGTTGCTTTGGGGTAACTGCCAATGTGAACTACTGTCAATGACAATGATAACACGCTGAAGTTTAGCAGGTATGATGTGTCCCATGTTCACCACATTATTTTAACACACACACTGATTAGCATTAATAATTAGCAGCTGAGGCTGATGGAAATCAATTCCAATTACTTTTGATATAAAATATTTATTTAGCACCTTTTCAAAAATAGTTACAAAATGCAGCACAGTCAAAACTAGGAATAAAAGCCATAAGAAAAATAACAGATTTTAAGAGATTGTACAAGTGGATAAAGAGTTTGATGAATCATTTGTTGATTCAAAAGAAGCTAATTATCAGTAAAAAGATGAAAATAATGAGAGACAAAGATTAAATGTAACAGAACTATCTACCATTTTCATATGTCATATTCATGCAGTCTCTCTAATCAATGCATCAAACTAATTCATTTAATTCCGCTTGAAAGCTTGAAAGCCATTGTTTACTGTTTTTAATACATTGATTTAAACAAGACAATACTTCTTGGTAAATAAACACTGTCACGATGTAGAATAACACCGTTAATAATCATGAATAATACATTTTTACAGTGCAGAATGGAGCCATCTGTGTACTAAGCATCACTCTGAAGAGATCACGTGAACCAGTTTTCATGATTATCTCAGCAGCACAAAGGACTTGTGGATCAAAGCACAGCGAGTGGATGGATTTTGTTCTTGGCGTCATAATAAATAAATTAGAGGCCAGTGTTTCTGGAGGAACAACGTGATAACCTCAGTGTCAAGGAGACCATTTTTTATTAAATATGTTAAACTTCTACGAGAAGGAAAACGGGTTAGAACAAAAATGCTGTCAACAGTGTTCAACACGCAGAGATAAACTACTGAAACTGGCCAAGCGTTAATATCTGAGCTCAAAACAGCCATCTTGGAATTAATCGAAGTAGTTAGTTAGTTAGCTGAGCTTTATATATTCAGGAGGACTCATTGAGATTTGAAAAGAAAAGGAACGCCGAAGGTTGTGTTCGTGAAATGTATACCAGTTCTCTTCCTAGAGTTTAGATTGAGCTTTTAGTTTCATCATAAATGCCATCAAAGAAAGTAGACTGTAACCAGGATAAAGTCTGGTTTGTGGTGGAGTCGGAGGCCTATGGTGGTGATAGTTAATAGGAGGAGCCCTGATGTTAGTCCTTGTGGATCACCCTTATCAACCACTTGATTTTAAACCATGCACCGAAAACAAAAGTCTGAATTTCACCAGATAGACAAGATTTGAACCAGATGTAAGCAGAACACTCAAAACCCACAGAAGCATCATCTTTAACTAAATGTGATTAATGTCATCAAAAGCCTTGTTGTGTTTACTAAATTTACATTATAGGTCATATGGGAACACTATCTGTGACTATGAAACAAATCAAGAAGAATCGTTCAAATACAAAACAACAAACAGTATACAGACACAGATATCGATACCGTATAATATGAATAAATATGTCCTGTTGTTTGTTTCCCAGCCTCCGGGTTACCATCACTCCGGTCCAGAAGAATGATTGGGGGGACCCTGGCTCCTCATGTCCCCTGGCAGGCCATGGTCTACATTGCTGACAGGGTGCTGGACGGAGGCTATGCAGGTGGTGCTCTCATCTCTGAGCGCTGGGTTTTGACGGCTGGCAGGAACCTGTTTGTCAGGAAGAGTCGAGCGGACGCTCAGGGTCAAGATCCTGTCCTTCCTAAAGTGTACTTGGGAATCACTGGGCGGGCAGAAGCTGATGTCTCCAGGGAGGTTGCTGTAGTGAAGGTGAGCGAGAAAGACATTTGATCTGAAATACAAACCTTTACCGATGCGACCATGTTCAAGCCACAGCAGCCGCAATTCAAATGCATGTTGTTCGTCATTAGTGCCGGATTTCCATAGATCCCAATAATGCAGTCCTGCATTGCAGGAAATATGTAAAAGTCTTTATGGCTGCAACATTATAACAATTGGAGAGAAAAATGGATGTCTGAAAAAATTCAGAGGATCACCTTCCCAAATAAATGAGAAATAAGCTGAGCAGTAAAATGTGGTATGCCCTTTGTCATCTGTGATGTCCAACATAAATATTTAGCTTGCCGTTATGAATTGAAATTGTATGTATTCTGGGTCATAATTTCTCCCGCATTCTTTGTTGCGTTTACTGGCGCAGTGTTGTCTCCCACAACACTTTTTCATATCAAAATCCGAGCACCATTTTGTTTCACTGCGTGGGAACATTAGCGAGCTCTCTGTGGCATGACAGGTTTGTCTCTACCTGACACTGTGTTGGGATTGGCCTGATGCTATTCAAACACAGCTGAATTATTGAAATCATTATGCATTTTAATTTGACTTTTTTTTTTATTGTTCTTGAGCACATTTAGATATAAAAATACCTCAATTATTCTTTTAAATGTAATCTTACCATTTGGCAGTACCCCTGCGGCCAACTAGATGGCGCTCTGAGGTCCCCTAGTGGCTTAGGAATAGTTGCTTTACACGGTCCTGATGTCAGCAGTACTCACTAGTGCACCGGATGTGTATTAATCCCCGGCTACAAATAGTCTCAGTCAAATACACCATTTACCCGCTAAACCTTATTCTTGACTAGTTTTTAAAGATATTTGTCTTCAGTATGAACAGGTGGGCTTGGAACTGAGTGCCACAGATAGGCTGGGATATTTGGAACAGTATGACAAACTAAATCATTGTTGCTTTCGATCTTTTCATGATTTCATTTTAAAAAATGTACAGGTTGTAAAAATAATAAATCCAGACAGTGACAAGATATGGAATATGTTTAACGGAGTTGAAAAAATAAATCTATTTCCACACCTATTTCATGTTGTATAATCAGATGGGACATTTGTTATTTGCTGTGCTACTGCAGTTCCGTTGGAAGGACAATGAAAAGAGTAAAGACCAAACATGCAATCATCTCTGGTATTCTACCTTCCCTCCGCCAGGTTGTTCTCCATCCACGCTTCCAGAACCAATCTGATTGGGACAATGACCTGGCGCTGATCCAGCTGAAGGAGCCTGTGGTTATGAGCGATAAAGTGACCCCCATCCCCCTGCCAGAGAGAGGCCAGGACCTGGCAGACACCGTGCGGGGGTCAGGGGTCATCACCGGCTGGGGCTGGGGGATCTTCTTCACCCCTGCTACATCACTCAAACACCTTGTACTTCCCCTGGCCAATCACTCTGACTGTAAGGCAGAATATGAACGTAGCGAGCTCACACCATCTGTAGACGACAACATGTTCTGCACCGGACCCACCAAGTATGAGGAAAATGTTTGTTTTGGCGACGCAGGAAGCGCTCTGGCTGTCACAGATGCTGAAAATGGGCACATCTACGCTGCTGGGATCCTTTCCTTTGACAAGTCCTGCAAGAGCTACAAATACGGAGTCTATATGAAGATTTCCTCGTATTTGCCCTGGATCCACAGTGTCATCAGAGGAGATACAGAGAAATCACCTGCTCTGCGCTCTGATGCAATGTCTAAGATGTTCTCATGGCAGCCATAGAGCCTCAGCCTCTGTTCTTTAGATTTTGGAGAGAAATCAGTGAATTTTATTAAATGCTGTGTTCTGTCACTTTAATGTTTTGATTAGAGAGGAAAAAATAAATAAAAATCCAGTATTTGAAATTCTTCTTGTTTGCCCTAATACACACGAATTGCCCTCCGAAGAACAACGGCAGCATATCAGTATTGACCAGTATCAGCAAATGCCCAAAAACGACATGTTTACATTACAGCAGCAATATAATTATAAAGGAGGAAGTAGTGTGACATTGTTATTAATCCAGCTCCCTTTTCCATTATTTCCACCACTATAACTGTCACTTTTCATTTGTACAAATGACTCGAGTGGAGTAACTCTATGAAAGCCCAACAAGAAAGACAAAGTGTGTGCTGTTATCCCCACATTTATATGATTACTGCTATTATTGTTTAGAACAGATACAAACACTTGAGATGTTTGGTTCTGGGGATGGATGGGTCAACAAAATGTTGGACTTTAACACAGGAGATCTACTGACATGACCGTGATCTTTCCATAAGCTTCATTTTGAGGCCTCTTTGCTTTAGTGGTCGACTGCTGTGCCCACATTACATGTTTAACTGTTCGACGGTTAACTTTCGAAAACAACTTGAGGGCGTCAAAGGTTGAGACAACATTTCATCATGTGCAGTCATCAGCGTGAAAGCAAAATTCGACGATGGAATAGAAATGACACAATGACACAACTCAGAATCTGATGTTTTCAAGTGTTGCTCACAGATGGGTTTTTTCCCCCAACAGCAGTAGTGGGACTGGAAAGATATTTTTGTCTGGCAGATGTGTCCACTCTGCCACAGACCATGAACTGCCTCAACATCAAATGCTTTTCTCCACGCTAAAAAAAAGTGGGGTGATGACAGCTACCTGTCCAGCCAGTACAGTACGGTAGAGAAAGATAAGCGGGAAGTAACAATCAAAGTGGAAGGCAGAGACGACTGAATTCCTCTCGGTCTTTTTCAGTGTATAATAAGAATATATAAGCTCAGGTTGAGGCAATGACACTCTTCATTACTGTCATCTCAAATATGTGTGCAATTTTATATTTTAATTATAGCTGTAAAGATTCTACAGACAGCTTTGACAAAGAATGCTACCGCTGACTTAAACCAACAAACATGTTGCAAAACGAATGTGGGCAGGCCGTCTGTGTCTCATAGCCACAGTGAGATCCATGAGAAGACTTTCAGGGGTCGGCGGCTACAGGCCGGTGACAAACCCCTGAAGAAATGTTTGGGAGATTTTTGACCCAACGTGTTAGACACTGCTGTCCACCAATATCATCAAAACACCAAATGAAGGGATATCTTTTGAAACAATAGTGTTCAAGTGAGGTCAGTTATAGCCCAAAAATCATAAATCACAAATTTGCCCTTGATTCAGATAAGGTAATACTCCCAGTATAGTTCAGAGACGTAGTAGAATCCAGGACAAGGTTCATACTTGTGGACGTTTTTACTTTTATTGCCAATTATAACCATGCCCCAAAACTGTAAGTTAAAGCATCTGATTGGAGTAATTTGTTGGGATGGTTCAAATCCTCACTTGAGGCATTAACTGGAAGGCTCAGTTTACACATCACAACATCAGTCCGTGACGGGCCAGCGGTACATACATGAGAGTGTCTGGGTTCACAGCCAGTGATGTCAGATTGACAGTAGAAAGAGACTTTGAGACAAGCTTTCTCTCTTCAGCTGTTCAATCAAGATTTTGGGCATTTTTTAAAACAAAAGCGGCGCTGTTGAAGGAAGTACTTTCAGCAGGTCTGCAGCAGGGTGCATGAGGTTCTCCTCTTTGGCTTCTAAAATATTAATACCCCTGTCAAGGGCCGTTACTCTCAACCAGTCTCAGAATGTACTCTCTCTGGCTCCATCACTCCTGCAGAGCCCCGACTGAGGTCAAAACACCAACAGTCTCACTGCAGTTGAATCCAGAATTAGATGGTGAAGAGATATATATATATATATGTATAGATATAGTCAGATATAGTCGTTTTCTTTGTGGCTAACAGGTCACAAGCCCAACCCTTAAGACAGTAACACAATGTACAGGTAACTTGTTCAGTCAGTGCTCATAAGTATGTAGGTGTCAGTTGTTTTTTAATTGCATTAAATCAATTACATGTCAAGTGATTATCATACTGTATATCGTCAAATCGAAGTATAATACACACTTTCTCATTTAATTACTGCATGTGTTCCTCACCTCTGAAATAGACACAGTTTTAATCAGCATCTCACCTGTTGTAACTGGACTGTTTATGCGGTCGCAGTTTAACCGACACTTAAGTTGTCGTTGTGGAAAAATCGACAACAGTCTTCAGGGAGAGAAAGCGGTAGATACAAGTCTGCATCATCTGAAAGCTGTGAACCTGAGGATGAACTTAGGATGCAGTGTAGCACCGTGCATCACGTTTTTCCAGTCATAAATCTACAATAAACATTGTTTTGATGAGGCATCTATTCAACTGTTGAAAGTTGAAATCTTGCACCACAGATTTGGTGCAAGGGTCTTTACTGGTTCTGTAAAGCTATATAGTCAGTGTATGATGACAATTACCAGTGTTGTAGTCGTTGTACCCGACTGTTCTGCTGATACCGGCCATCTGTATATTCAATCATCAAACATAAATGAATGGTATTTTCTAAGCCAGTCTGCTGTTTGAAGCCTGATGTGTACTCAGCTGCCGGGTTATGTACTCTGTCCTCATGTGTAACTGGGAAACTGAAGCTTTCTGAGCTTCGTATTGACTGTACTTACCCCAGACACACAAACACACGAAGCTTTTGAAAAGGCAATATTACAACAGATATGTCGTACTGTATCATTTTCCACTGCTGGCCTAAACAGGATTTAGTCTGTCTTCTATTCGTCAAAGATAAGCTTTATTATTACTTGCTTGATTCTGAATGATACTTCCTTTCAAATATTAAATTGACATCATCAGGAAACAGACAAAAACAATCGAGCGTCAGAACACGCATCAGCTAAAAATATGAGGAAGTCCAGTCTGAGCCACTGTCGTGCTGATCTCTCTCCTCCTGGCGGTTATTCACAATAATCCACCCTTTTTATCGAGTCCTTAAAGGAAGTGTAAATGGCATTTTAGTTGTTTTTTACACTGTCAAGAGTGTCCTGTTCAGGCTCAGATATGTCACTTTTGTCACCAGTTCAACCACATAATCAAGCACTAAAAGAAGGCAACATTAGACTGAGATATGTTTTGATTTTATGCTACTTTATACATCTACGCCTCACAGTGAAATATTGCTATTTTTACTTCACTACATTTGCTATTCATAGCGTAGCTCCACCTCTACCGACTAAAGCATTTTTGTAATGTAAATAAATACATTCAATAATATGTTTTCACCACTGACCTTTAGCATAAATTAAATCAGTTTACGGTGGACAACAGCACATTTCTTTAGAATACCTGTTGTTAAATACAATATGCTGATTAAATAATCAACAATGTGCAATGAGGTGCCGTGATAGTTCCCATCAAGTCCATTATTGAGGGCACTGTCAATAACATGTAGCTAACATGTTAAACTTGAACATGTTGAAGTTGTGTTTATTTGTTGTATGGCGTTTTAAATATTGTGATTGTTGTACTACGCACAGTGATTAACCTGCTGACCCTAACTATTGTTAGATGTCCCAATTATTCACTCTTAGTGCCGCCCATAAAGACTGGTTGGCTCAGTTGTTTCTTCAACAAAAAAACAAAGCAGCAGTTTGTAAGAGCAACGCCTCACCCTTTTGAGTTGATTCACAAAACGTGTATAACTCCACAGCGCCGTGTCAGCACTAAAGAATGGTCTGACTCCACACGTTATCATCCTGCTATAGGGGGGAAAAATGCTCTGCCTTGTTTCTTTAAACCAATCACAATGGTGTTGGGCAGCGCTAGGCAGAGGATGTAGCGATAGTGCCCTTGCAAAATATATAGTGCAGATAGCGGAATTGGAGGAGAATGAAATAGGAGGCCAATGGCAGACTTATAGCCACAGTCTAGATCCGGTGTGTCAGACTACAAAGTCAGAGATGCCGGCAGCAGTTCAGAGTTCTGGGAGCAGTCGATACTTAAATGCCAAAATCAATTATCGTTGTTAGTTTGCCCAACTTCCAATATCAAAAAAAAATGTAATTCAGTGAGCTATGAACAAAACCAGCTCATGGAAATGATTAAAGCTCTTCTTTGTCCTCTTACGCTTCCATCATCCGGGCATACAGCCTCTCACATATTATGTGGTTTCCTGCCGTCCTCTCTAAATGTGGAGCAGCATTTTCTTCTCATACTAATCCTCGACTGTCACACCTTGTCATGAACACAACCGCCTGCCGTGACTCTCTTCAGATCTCCTGGTCTCATTACCCGTCTCGTACCAGTGAGGAACCACAGTTGGTACTCCTGGTCAGAGTTGACATCACTCAGTAGCAAAGAAAAAAGGTTTTTAGGGTTTTCTTATACAGTTGCCAGTAACCTTTTAAATAATGAATAAGGGAATGAATATTTAAATGATTTGGTGCAGATTTGGTGCAGATCAGAATTGGTGCAGTAGAGGCCGAGATATCCTCATTTGAGTACCTTTCAATGAGTATCGGGCGATATTGAAATTACCCAACTGACAATATTGCTTAAAGAAAATGATGCACAAAATGATCATCCCAAAAAAAAGAGAAGCTGAAGAGAGAGATGCACATAGATATAAATATCCATGGACTGGAGGTGCATCTGTTGCCATACTCTCAGAATGTGCATTGATTTTGCTAATGAGAGCAGAAATCATGCCAATTTGGAATTTCCCCAGACTCAAACAAAGCTCCCTCCAGAGCCACACAGCTTGTTTTCACAGTGAGTAGTACTCCCCATGATGAGTAAACTGACCCTTGTATGTGTAAAACTGGAGCACCTTTAAGACACATTTGAGCCTATAGAAAGGTTGATGCATCCATGTTTAACTTGAAAAGTGCAACGCGGTGGGTCTTTCCTAAATGCCTTCACCCTGTGAGCGATATAAACAAGGCCACCCGGTGGCCAGAGGAGTCATATCACGTCATTTCTTTCAAACCTCCAGGTACTTTCCCATTCACAACAACCAACAACTTTGTGATATTCTGCAGCTAAACTTCAAACAATGAATAGGATATGATGCTAAAGCTGGCGAGCAAAAGGAGAGACAGTCCAGTTGAGCAATGATTTCTAAACATTGTCTTGAAAGTCTGTTAAAAATAAATCTGTAAACAAGTTGTAAAGATCTTATTCTGAGCCAATCAAACAAATCATTTCGGAGGACATGTTATAAATGTGTTATGAAGTGTACTTCAGTTTACATGGTTGAAATAGTTCAAATAACAAATAGAATTTGGGAAAGAAATATGCATCCTATTAGCAATGTTGCATCTGTTAGGTTAGGAGCACTTACATGTATTTTAATTATTCTTATTGGTTGAGGATGTTTCCAGCAGAGCTCAGCCCAACTTCAACCTGAGCAGATGTTTAGTTAGCCAGAATAAAAACACCTCTCTGAAATGTACACATTTAACGAATGATAAATGTGATAATTCAATCATTTGTTCTGTGAACATTAACAAAACTCGTTTGGGCTAAATAACAGTAGATAAGTCTTTGTGCTGCTCAACATGTCAAATGTCAAAACAGGCTAGCAACAATGATACTTTTTCATTATAGAGAAGTGTGAAGTAGAGTGTGTGTGCACAGCAAAAAGCACAAATGCCACAGTCGTGTGTGTGTATGTGTGACCATGCATGGACTTTATTAGCAGCGGATGCTAATACAACAGCACATCGGAGCCCCTTGTCAGCTGGATTACTCAGTGCACGTTTAACAAAGATCAATGTCAGAAGGTGAAGGAAGAGACCTGTTAGGCTGGACAGTCCACACAACTGACAACGTGAACAAAAAACGGTTCCAGACAGGGTGGTGTTGTTTATATGGTTTAGTGAATAACCTGTTATCAAAGGTCAACTTAAATATATGGTCTAGACAAACTACAATTGGGATCATTTCCTGTTTCATTTCCTCTTTCACACGAATAAATATAACTGACCTTTTCAACCAGACAGAGGTACGGTCCTTCCTCCAGTCCTTCCTACCTCAAATGTATTAACAAAGCAGATTTCTGCAACAGACAAAACACAATGCTTTGTACTGTTCATGCCAAAAAGTGGTGCAAGGACGCTATATTTCTTAAGAAACGGACATTCCAGCAGATGATATACAGAGGATAGGTGCTGTTAGAATGACATTTACGGAGTATGATAATATTCTATTGTTTTTATTTGATGTGATTTTAGTAAGAAGGGAGAACAACTCTTTTGACCTCTAAATAACAGATATCTACAATTTGAGTTCAACGAACTGTCTTTGTTGTGGGACATAAGTCATATAAGCAGGTGTCTGTCAGCTATGGGCCTCTGTGGATTAATGCTCATATCAACCTTTACCAGACTGATGCCTTTCCTTCAGTTATCAGAGTTCAGTCACAGAGCACAGTGTGTTCCGTACAATCTGTACCATACGTTAGCTCTTATACACACACACACACACACACACACACACACACATTCGATCAAAGCTCTCCAGTGCATGGAAACTGGAAGGTGAACAGCAACTTTCTGTGAATTGACAAGACACACAAGGACAGCTCAGCCCTCTGGGTGAGGAGCTTTATATTGAAACCTGTGGCCTGTCCGTACCCCTCTGTTCAATGTTGTGCGGCTTAAAGTTGCGTTGCTCGTCCTGCACATTAGCAACCAAGTGAACCAAAAACAAATCATTTGGACCACGGTTGTGGTCCAGTTTAAAAGAGGATTCGGTTGATCTGAGATTTATTCATGCATAATATTAATCAAAATAGTGAATACATCATCAAGTGTTACATCAAACACAGGTGAATTGAAAAAAACAAGTCTGCAATATATATAAAGGCATTGAAGGTTACTGAGCATTACATGTCCCAAAGTGGTCTTTTATTCATTTAACCCACAGCGTAGAGAACGCTTGTGATCCATCTCACACAATCCAACATATCAAACTCCATTTAGCTCTTTTCACAGTTTGGTGTTCTTCAGTTCAATTCTTTCATTTGGGATTCTCTTCTTTATGTTGCTCATCCCACACAAACTCCAGAGTGCAGTCCTTCATCTTGGACTCAAAGACACTTTTGAAATATTGATTCAGCTCCTCTGTGAACATGTTTTTCCAGTCTCCAATCTTACCTGAATTGTAGGGAGGGAACAATAAGATTTAATTAATTGCCAAATACATCATTTTAAAACCTTCTCGCAGGTAAATGTGCATATATGATTCAAGCACAAATATGTTTTCCTCCTCAACTGATCATGCTTATAAACAGACCTGTTGACTCATGTGTTTACAGACAAACTAACCTTTTAAATAAATGTAAACGTAAACATATCATAATGAAAGTAAAAAACAAGCATATTGTTCGTACTTACTAACAGCTTGTGGAAGACGCCAGTGACGAGCAATGAGTTCCCGGGCAGAGAATGATTGGCCGGGCTTATTACAGGCCTGCGACAGCCACAGATACTTCATTTTGCTCTCTTTTTTAATTTGTCAGTCCGGATGTAATGAGAATATTAATCCCTTTAATTATCTTGTGACCCCTCCGATTGATCTTGGGACTCTTTTGGATGTTCTGACTCTCTAGTTGGGAACCATTGTAGTAAAAGTCATTTTCGGTTTGATAACAGGTTCCAATTTTGGTCACCACTGTTTTATTATTTTTTTATTTGGATCCCATATTGTGAGACATAGGACACAATCAATCAACCGCGTTTGGTTTATCAGCATGTAATAGAAAAAAAGCCCCACCTTTTCTCATGAAGGAGCCCTTGTTATGGTCCATTATCTCCTCAGTGACCAGAGTGTAGTTGGCCATCTTGTTGTCTTTCATGCTGCTGAAGCTGCAGTGTTTCACACAGTTGTTGACCTCGTCCTCCAGTAAGGGACTTTGTAGATGAGAGCTCACCCTCTTTATGGCACCTTTTATGTCCTGACAGCAGGAAGAAGAGACTCATAATACTGAAATCTTTTTTTTATGTTACAGATAAAAAGTAATCATAAAGTAACATCTCGATTGCAGTTTGCAACAGCTTCCTTGAAATGCTTTATAAATAATTATAGCCTCTGAAGTAAGATTTGAAGGTTAAAGTCGTGTTTTGAAGGCAAGCTTTGAAGAAGTGACAGAGCAACATTTTCACAACATGAACTTCCACTTCTAGACCCGCCCCCGTTCTTGTGATTGGGGAACAAGACAAATAAGTATCTTATAAGAAATTGTTTATGGACAAATGTCTATGATGAGAGTGATGAATCAATTCTCCTTTACCATCGACATCTCTTCATAGGTGATGTGAAGCAGATTGTTCATCGTTGCTGTCTGACTGGTCCAGCCTTTAATGTGGTCAAACCAGGAGCCATAGTGCACTGAAACAAAGAAAAGCACAACTAATTGCACTTTTGGCTGCAGAGCTGCAGTCGGCATATCTTCATAAAAAATGTAAATATTAAAGTAATTCAATATGTCTTTTTGTCCTGATGTCAACTCACGTGTGCTGTCCAGGAATCGATTTAAAAACTCAGAAAATGAGCCTGCCTCAGGTAGGAAGTTGGCCATTTCGTGGAAGTGATAAAAGGAAACCACCACATCTTTGGGGTTTCTGCTCACATAGATGACCTGTGAAATGACACAGAACAACAGTGTCCGAATGTTTGTACCGCCCTTTGTATAGCTTCAGCAATTTCTAAAAATCTAATAATGATATATATTTTTTTGTTTCACATAAACAACATTTTTAGAGTTAAAAAAACCAATAAGAGCTGTCTCAGAACTAGTGACACTGTTACTACATTACCTCAAAACCTTTGTAGCATTTCGGTGCTACAATTTCGTCATACTTATCGGCCAGCACATACACTGATACCGATATGTCTGCAATAAATACTTGTTGGCCAGGGCCAATTTATTGGTTTATCTCGGTACTCTGTGGTCCAAACAGGCAAATAAACTTGTGAATTTGACCTTTGCTTTGGAGCCCTGGAGGGTGGGGCCCAGCAGGTGATGTGGCAGGTGTGTGGTGATGACTCGAGGTTTGGTGGGTGAAGCCTCCAGTACCGCGGTGATGCTCCAGCCAGGGAGCCCTAGCCCAGTTTGGGACAGTTTGGGACACGTCGGGGTCCCCTCTGCTGGATATGAGAGTCACAATTTCCTGCATCCATGTGGTGCCTGTTTAAAGAAATGAGAGGAGCATGCTGTGTAGTAATGCATCATGTAAATTCCAGTCATACTATTACATGCTTAAATGCATTTCGACATTATGTCTGTTACTCAATGTGCTCATGTTGTTAGTTGCAATATGTTTGCAGACACCGCAAGCGCCATGTATCCTGATCATCGCTTCTTACCTGACTTTGGATAAGAGACAATGATGATATCTGTGTCCTGAAAGGGAAATTTGAGAGCAAGTTGTAAGGAATCCTGTGTGTGCAGGTGTCCAGGAAAAAATAAACCATGAAAGGTCTCTACGACATCCAACCTGGCCATATCCAACCGTGATATAGATACGTTTTCTGGTCTCTGTCTCTCTGTTTCAGCTGCCTCTAGACGAGTTCTCCTTTTGTGTTTAGCTCTCTGTAGCTCTGTGCCGGTCTCTCTACTCCAGCCGCTCTGTGAGAGAGAGCGAGTGACGACCACACAGGCTTCACATGAGCTGAAAAGGGGAAATGCAAACGGACTCCTCAAATGGGTGTCAGGCGTATCTTGCTAAATTTGCCAAAGATAACACATAGGTCCAGCCATCTATCATCGCTGCTCTGACAGCTAGATCCAGTTTCCTGCTGTTACTTTGTTCAGCCTAGGGTTTGTACATTATGTTTCCAGAATTACAGTAGTTTCTGGAACTTAACAATACCTTTTAATGCCAGTCTAGTTGTCAATAGTTAATCACATATTTTAACAGCATAAACCCTGGTTTTACTGTCATGTTGCTCCTCAAATGTGTGCGATATGGCCATCATTTAATAAAACAGTCAAAGAATTAAATGACAGTGTTGTTATATCAAAGACCTCTTATTAGTGTGTTGCAAAGATATCTACTAAAATGAGCACGCTAACCGACTATCCGCTGCTGTACTGTCTTGTTTTCCACTTGTTTCTCGAGTGCTGGCCGCTCTCCTCCCGTCGGTGAGTTCTTCTGGCCGGAAGACCAGACCAGGGTCCGTGGCACTTTTGTTTCTGCCTCTTTTGATTTTATCCAACAAACAAACTATCTAACCGTACACAGACCGTACTGCCCCTAATTGGTGTCTATGCATTTGAGTTATTTTTCAAATGTATTAGTTTTTCAATAACTGAAATAACTAACTATAATTTAGACTGTATGGACCCAGAAGTTAGAGGTAATTTCTAATCTGTTTGTTTGGAGTACACTTTGCACCTTTAAAGTACTTTGAAAAGATAGAAACATTGACAGTGTCTCGTGTTTATTTTGTATCAACTTGTTACAGTTCTTCAATGATGTTAGGCCATAATACGATGTTCACACTGAATAAGTTATTCTCCATGTTTTGTGACGACATCATTCCATCAAATGGAAATATTCTTGATGTCCTGGGCATCATTTCAGACACACTTCCCCAAAATTCAGTCTCCTTTAATTCTCTTTACTTGTTTTGGGTAATGTTGGGGATTTACCCTCGGGCAAAAAGACCACCGTATAATCTGACTCCAAAAGACTACACCTTCAGAAGGACCCCGCGCAGATCGTTTTGATTGGAATTACATTCGATGAACAGAAGACGGTAGACGATCTATAAGTATTAAGAATTTAATAAGTCAAGCATCAAAGCATAAACAACATAGATCTATGGTTTCACAAAACACAATAATTGATTAAGTATCCCTAGCAACAGACAGAAAGTCAGGGCTCGGTCCACGCATCTCTCCTCTCAGTGTTTTGTGAGCCCCGTTCTATCATTTCCCTGTTTCTTTATTCATTCTCATGAGGAGGTGACCTCGTCCTGCACAGGGACGAGTTATCTTCACACACACACACACACGCCAGGGTGAGGCCACTGTGTGTGAGAGTCCTCCAGTTCCCATGGACAGAGAAGATGCTGTTCCTGCTTTCCACCTGTTGTTACTACATAATATCTCACGGACTAACCCGCTTCACAACACATCTAGTTACGAGTTGAAGCTAAACCACCTGTGTGTCAGAGCGTCTTCTTTGTACGGGAAGCGCGTGCGTGCCTCACCCGGAGATTCAAACCTTTGCTCTATGACACACGCAACACTATTGCAAATGAGCACACACGCACATACACACGCACATAATACTTATACGTTTAATGCCTGTAAATACCATTAGCATATTTCTACAATCCCTCTTTTCACACTGTTTAACAGTGTGAATATAAATTGCTATATCAGTCGTCATTTTGCAATGTAAGCGTGCAGGCAGACCAAAGGAGCACATTACAATTATTTTTGACACATGTGGAAATGGTTCGACAGTTTAAATGCGCGTTTTTAATGCAGAGTTATTTGGAAGTGGTTATAACAGCAACATCGTCGTAGTTTAGTGGCTGGAGGGGATGGCATCCACCCCCGTCAGCGTCCTGATAGTCATCGTCAGAGTGTAAGTCGAGGTATCGGTCTGGGTCCTGTTGGGTCAGAGGTTGATACAGCTGTTGGCACTGAGTGAGGAGCATTTGTCTGGGAACAGATCCCTCTTTTGTCAGTCACATTTTTATTAGGAGTAGGGTCAGTCGTTGTTACATCAGTGTCACTCTGTCTCGTCAGTGACCTTTGGTAACCCTCGTAAAATAGGATGGGGACAACAATACAGAAGGTAAGGAGTCCCAGTACGCAAGTTGATTCTCGTAACCCACATCCCCACAGACGTCTTTGTCTGGACCTAGGGGGCCTTATTGGCCATTTTCTACAGATGTACACCAAATTAAGATAGAAAAACCCACTAATAACAGAAGCAAAGTGAGCACTGCTATTAAGGCTGTTTTAGCTTCTGATGATGAAGGCTGATTGGTTTTTACTGAATTGTTTGGTCCTGATATGTCCTGTGTATCAGTGCCTCGTAATTTTCTGGTCATTTTATTCCACAAGAAGAGGAGAGCTGTTGACTATTACAGATACTTTCAGTTGCGCACACACATCTGGGCGTCTTGCCAACGCACAGTAGGCGGAGCACGAAAGGAGGGCTATTGTAACAGAAAAAACAAAAAAGAATAAAACACAATAGGCAGTGATAACCTCTCCTGGGAGAGGGCCTGGTTTAGTTAATGTTTTATGAGTGTTTAAACCAAAGTTCCCCGTGGCACAGAGCTTTTTTGTCTTTTTGCCAGTCAGTGCAAATCTAACTTTGGTTGTCTTGTGCCTTTGCACACTGAGTCTGATGATACCAGTTTGACCCTTTTTTCTCAAGTCTTACTGAATGTGTGGTGGCAGCCTCTATTCTGTAAGGTCCCGTCCACTTTGGTTCAGTCCATTTTCTTTTAATGACTTTTAACCAAACCCACTCTCCTTCTTTCACGGTTCCGCTGGGGAGCTCGATCCTTGGCTTGCCTCTGCTGATTCTGCGCCTGTTGAGAGAGGGAAGCTACCAATGTTGTTAGTGCATCATAGTATACTTTACCCTCTATACTTGATAGTTCTGCAGGCTCCTTCAGAGGGCCACTGGATGCCGGTCCTGGCATCCTCCTTCCTGTTACTAATTCATGGGGAGAGAAACCTGTACTGCTGTTTATTGATGATCTAATGCTCATTAGTACATGTGGTAATGCCTCCACCCAATGGAGGCCGGTTTCTCTGCAGGCTTTTGACAATTTGTCCTTGAGAGTTCTGTTTGCTCTCTCCACCTTCCCCTGGGACTCCGGGTGATACACTGAACCGTAAGAGTGCGCTATGTTTAACACAGCCTCTACCTTTTTTAGGTCCTTGCTTGAAAAATGTGTTCCATTATCCGATCTTATCCTCATAGGGAGTCCAAGCCTAGGGATATGTTGATTTACCAAATATTTTATCACTGACGCGGCATCCTCTTTTTTAGTGGGGACTGCCTCCACCCACTTTGAGAAACAGTCGACTATTACTAACATGGACCTGTGACCCCCAACTCGTTGTTCTTGTCCCATGTCTATAATCGATCATTATTTCTTGCCATGGCGCTGTAGGAACTGGATAGCTGCCCATGGTTGGTTTTACTGTTGGTTTAGCATTATGTTCATTCCATATTTTACAATCAATTACATATTGCTGTATCATTGCTTTTGGGTAAGGATGCCACCAATGTAGCTCCATGTTTGTCAATGTTTGTTTTCTTCCACTATGAGTAACCCCATGTGCTTGTTTTATCAATAGAGGGATAAGTCCTGCTGTATGTTACAAAAGCCATAACACCATGCTCAGTGAAAGTGGATGGCTCATGACTCGGTCTAAGAAGGCAACAACCTCTGCAGAGTTGAACCTGAGTTTTGCTTACTTTAAACCCGCACTCAGCCAATCGTGCGAGCACCTGGTGGCTTGCACTCACGCATGTCTCTGCTGATGGAGCAGCAATCAGTAAGTCGTCCACATATATAATTAACAGTATGTCCTCAGGAAGTTCAAGAGTTGACAAGTCATGTTTCAAATGTTGGTTAAACAGTCCTGGCGAGAGAACCGAGCCTTGTGGCAGTCTGGTGTATGTGTACTGCTGTCCCTGGAAAGTCAATGCAAAAACCTCTTGTAAGGCTGGGTCAAATGGAAGACAGAAAAACAGTGAGGGAGACAATGATGAGAGAGCATGTCTGTATGGACCCCGAGTCTGAAATAAAGTCTATCTATCTATCTATCTATCTATCTATCTATCTATCTATCTATCTATCTATCTATCTATCTATCTATCTATCTATCTATCTATCTATCTATCTATCTATCTATCTATCTATCTATCTATCTATCTATCTAACTAACCAACTTTACCTCTGGTCTAGAACTCTGTAAACATATGAGGTGATGAATGACATCATCTCACTCTGGGCATTATTTTTCAGGAGGCAGCTGGAGAATGAGAACAGTCGGTGTTTGATGGGTAAAGGCTGTCGACTACATCATCGCCTCAGTCTTCATGTCGGTGATGCTTGGACACGTACGGTATGAGTCAACCCTTAAATAGTCTTCTCTGCTGCTTGACTTTGTTGATGTTCGATGTTTATATCTCCATGTATTTAGTTTTACTTCAGTGGAGGACATTTATGGAGATAAGTGCACTTTTACTGTCAATCATTTGGCTAAAATACTGTGTGGCCAGTTGAAAGAAAAACTTTTTTATTTTTGGTACTGCCCAAAATAGCTAAACAATGCAAATAAATAAATATATCATAACTTTTTTCTGAAATATTAGTCAGAACTAAACTAAGCGTAAATTGCTGAAGGTGCAAAGTGTTTTTTCTAAATTTAAAGAAACGTCTCACACAAATGGAACCTGCTTTGTCGTTTGTTCTTCTGGAAAAGCGGACTATCTAGTCTGCAGCACTGTAGCTACAAGATACCTATGATGCATCTTGTGTAACTCATCAATGATAATCCATCAATAATAATCCACTATATTCACTGAAATGAGGTGGGAAGTATGAAATAAAATAAAAACTGTACATAAAACATATGAATTCTGAATAATTCATATGTTACTCTTTGACCCACTCAAGTGGGCGTCATTTCCTGGAGATCGTCATCTTTATTGACTCATTTGAAGAGCAGCCTTGAAGATAAGAAGATGGAGTCGATAGAAGCAGTAAATCAATGCTGACAGAAGGGCATCTCATCTGTTGTTCTACATATACATATCTACATGTAGATTAAGCTCTGAGTGCATATTCAGCATGAAGAGAATCCCTGTCATTGTAATCATTACACAAGGCTCTCAATTATCATCCAATGAACCGGTCACTGTTGTGTGTATGAGCCGGATATATATGTGTGTGTGAGCGTCTGTGTTTACATGCATATATACAGTCCTTAAAGTCCAAATGAAATACTGAATGTTTGTAGTGCCCCATAGTGTTTAATTAATGTACAGTCAGGTGTTCTGTGTTGGATTTCTGTGTTAATTCAGCTTCATTTTGGCATGACATGAACATGTTTAAACATTGTTTTTGTCAGGGAAGTTCATTACGGCAGCAGAAACAAGCAAAACCACAACATTGTCACGTTGTTCTGCCGAACATTCAAGCAGTTGCTTATTTGCACGTCCAGCATTTCCAGAGCAACATTATCATTCATTTAAATTCCCCCTATAACACCAGTCCAATATTCACTCATCTAATATCTCTGTTTCGTCTCCAACAACTCCTGAGAAACATAGCTGGCTCTCTCTTTCGCTGTTAGTAGCTGTTTGTTGTTTGTCAGCGTACAGTTGTGTTATTAGGCCTTTTACTGAAAACAGCTGAAAACATGGACAATGAGAAAGAAACATGAGCTGAGGAAAACTGCAGAGTTGGGCGATAATTCTCTGTGGATTCGTCACTTGGAGTATCACTTCTCACAGAATTTATTGAGAATAAGCAAAAGAAGAATATTCATATAAACACATGCACCCTTATTGTTCAGGGTCTCTTCCTCATATCATTCAAGCTGTGGCGCAAAATGTATTTATTGAGATTTAGTTTATGTGAGAATCTGTAGTACCGGTATACATCTCTTCTACATATGTGTGACTTTGTATGAAACTCCTCATCACTTGTCTTCACCCTAAAGATGGTTCATGTGCTCCAGACTGCTGTGCTGGTTCTGCTACGCAGTTCTGGAACAATACATTTAAAACTGTAAGATATTCTCGTCCAAAGCACATGTTCTGAACTGTGGGAGAAGCAGTCAAAAGGTGCATAACACATTAACCAACATGCAATGTTTAACAGGTGTAGAGATTGTAAGAATTGTTAAGCTACTGTGTCGCATTTATGACTGCAGACGCTGTAATGAGAAACAGGAGAGAGACAGAGGAGGAGCGATGAGTTCATCTCAGAACAGACAGAAACGGACTGAAAGCTGGAGAGAGAATCTGAAAGAATCGACATAAATGCAAACAAAAAACTAAAAGACTGGGAACCGGTAACCCGTGGAGAAACCTGTTTAAACAGCCGTTAGTGGAATCAGGATTACTCAGACGTTAAAGAAAGGTCAAGATCTTGCGAATGAGCTAACAAAGAAGGAAGTTTAGGCACACAAAGAAAAAGAAGAGCAGTGCGTTCAACAGTGTGTCAAAGTTTGAGAAATGCTTTCCAAGGTTATCTCAGCAGCATATTTTGCGCTGTGGGTCAGTTCTTGTACCTCCACCTCAGCTGAGGATCCGTTCATGACCAGAGCTCTGCAGCTGATGACTGAGACCCCGCTCATTGACGGGTAAGTGCAAATGTCTTTTGTATCTGGACAAAGCTTTCGTCCCTGCTGTTAAATCACTGTTGATGATGAGAGTTTTGAGAAAAGGATCTCTGAGGCTGTGACCTTTTACCTTTCTGGTCTTTCAGCCATAACGACCTGCCATGGCAGCTCCGTAAGCAATTCAACAACGAGCTCAACAAAGTGGATCTAAACACTCTGGAAACGACACACACCAACATCCCTAAAATCAAGGAGGGACGGCTGGGAGCGCAGGTATGTACGGAACATAACGTACTTGACTCATGTTTTGATTCAGTGATTTATTCTGTTTTATTGAGATGTTCCATGTGTCTTGCACTTTATTTCCTGCCTTTGTCTGTCTTACCCCGGTGAGGGTCTGCCCTTCCTCTAATTAGACACTGCTGCGTTCAATCTCCTGCACCTCCTCAGTCTGCTTCACTTCACTGTCTGCTCCTCTCTGTTCCTCTCGTGGTTGTCTGCCCCACCCTTATTTGAAACCTGCTGTGTCTAACCACCTGCACCTTCCCTGTGTATCCCTTGGCTCAGTGTTTTACAGGGACGCTCTTGTAAAAGAAATACTGTGTCTCACACTCCAGGTTATATTCTGTAAACAAAGCATGTCTAATCAATCATCAATAACGCAATAAAAAGGGATGCGGTTCAAATAAGGAACGTAGCTTTGTAAACCCTCCCTGGATACACAGCGGTGCTGATAATTCATGCATTCCTCTTTCAGTTCTGGTCGGCCTATGTTCCCTGTGAGACTCAGTACAAAGATGCTGTCAGACAAACACTGGAGCAGATAGATGTGGTTCACAGGATGTGTCAGAAATACCCTGAAACCTTCATGTTTGCCACCAGTAGCAAAGGTGAGACGAGGCGTATTTGTAATTTCAGAGACATTTGCCACCTCTCGTAATCACCCATCTCATCTCATCTCCTCTCTCATGTCTGCACTGCACAGACATCATGGACGCCTTCAACATGAACAAGACAGCCAGTCTGATCGGGGTGGAGGGGGGTCACTCCCTGGACAGCAGTCTGAGCACACTGCGCACCATGTACCAGCTGGGGGTCCGCTACCTCACCCTCACACATTCATGCAACACACCCTGGTAAGAGCCAGCCGCACACAGCAGATTTACCCCATCAAACTAAAAAATCACACTTAAGTCAATGAAAGCAGCAAATCCTCACTTGGAAGAAGTTGAAACCAGGACTTGTTTTGCCACTGAAAAATAAAACTGTTGTCAAACATTCTTTTCATTTCCCGTCGATCGACTAAACCATTCATCATTTCAGCCCCGTTTTTCTTTTTGGTTAGATTAATCTATAATAACACATTATATTCTGGCTCGTCGTATGTGTTGTATGTAGTCTTAATGTGTAACCTGCCAGGCACTGTAGATGAGAATTAGCCTGTATGACTAAATCATTTTTACATAAAAGTTACAATTAGTGTCAATTAGATGTCGTGGAGTCAAAAGTACAAACTATCATGAAATGACAATACCCAAGTACGAGTACCTCAGATACATTTACTTCGTTACATTCCACCACTACCCTATGCACATAAACAGGTCAATGTCACACGTAAACAACAACATAAATGAACACAGTAGTTTTAATGCTGTTATTCAGTCGCAACAATTGATGAACTGTTGCCCTTTTAGCTTTTAGTTAGCCTCGGCCATGTATGTGTGGTGTATTTCCATCAGACGTCATGGTCCGTTTCGATTGTCGGGAGTTTGGGGGATTCCTGCAGGCCTGTTGAGCCCTCAAGCAGCAGTGTCAGGTTCCCTTATCACTTCAGGTGGCTACATGTAGTGTAACTGCAGAAGAAAACCTCATGAATTATACATAAGGAAGTGGAAAAAACGAATTCTCCCTGACACCAAAGTATTGAAGTATGGTAACTGTTTTTTTCTCGTCAGGGCGGATAACTGGCTTATTGACACTGGATCAGAACCATCTCAACATAGTGGCCTGTCCCCGTTTGGCAAGGTCAGTCAACAAGCAGGGTTGGGCAAATGAATCTTTAAAAGTGTAATAAGTTACATTCGTGTCTTCCAGCTTGAGCTTATTACAAGCACGACCAAACTTTACTTAAAAATAAAATGTCAGCACACACAATTACAATGACGCCTTGTTCTAGCACAACTGTGTTTTGACAACCGAACATCTTCCATAAAATATTACTATCAGAAACTAATCTAATAATATCTATATGTACATGTATTTTTTTCATCCAACTAGTTGGACAGGGTGCCTATAAGCAGTCCTACATCAAACTAAATCAGATTTCATATGACTTTGATGCTGAACACATCTCTTCAACAATACTTTCTGTTATTTCATGAACGGGTGAACTAGTGACATTAGAAACAAAAGAAATAAGGATTTTATGTCATATTTTTGTTGAAATAAATATATTTTAATCGATATAATCATCGTTCTTGCTTACAACAGCAACTAATCGTGGAAATGAACCGTCTGGGGATGCTGATCGACCTGGCTCATGTGACTGAAGCAGTGATGAACCAGGTGCTGGACATGTCTGCAGCTCCGGTCATCTTCAGCCACTCCTCCGCCTACACCATCTGTCCACACAAGAGGAACGTCCCAGATAACGTTCTCATTAGAGTGGTGAGTGGTACGAGCAAGGGGCCCCAAGTACACACTTCACAAGCCAAAACGGTTGAGAACAGTTGGTTTAATTTACAACGACAGACTGCATATTAATGTGACCGAGCTGCTTTCCACCACTGACATTGGAAATTGGCCCCTTGTGTCCAGTTTAACTGACACATGCATAAAGTAGGTTTCCTGGTTAAAGGCCATGAACCAGGAAACAAGAAGCGGGTTATTGTGCAGCACTGTAATATAACAAGAAGAGATAAAAAAAGCAACTCGGTTATGACCAAGAGACATGCACTTTGATAGATGGGAGAAAAGGGAGGTCAATACCCTCGAGTCATGTAACATCCTGTCTGTCTCTCCAGAATGAGACGGGAGGAATCGTCATGGTGAACTTCTACAATGACTATGTGACCTGCAGCAAGACTGCCACTATCTCACATGTTGCTGGTAAACGACTGTTATGATCATGACAGCTGCTGTAAACCTGGTTAAATATTAACATTCATCATTCTTTCTATAAACCCCCCCCCCGTGTGTCCATCCCATTTACCTTCATGTTTACCGCTCTCATCACAGATCACTTTGACCATATAAAGAAAGTGGCCGGGGCGGGCGTCGTTGGCTTTGGTGGAGATTACGACGGGGTTACAAGGTGAGTTCAAAACATTCAAGCTTTTACTGAAACCTAAAAGACAACAAACACTCAACTGTGAAACTGTATTCCTCTGCATGTCATCCTCTCAGACTACCAGAGGGTCTGGAGGACGTGTCCAAGGTGCCCAAACTGGTGGCTGAACTGCTGAGGAGAGGATGGACTGATGAGGAGATCAAAGCTGCTCTGGGAAACAACCTGCTCAGAGTCCTAAGCAAGGCTGAGCAGGTGAGACTTACCTATGTGCACGCACGCACGCACGCACGCACGCACACGCACGCACACACACACACACACCAGGGTTATCTGGATTTAGGCTTGGAGCCTACACATTTATAAATAGACAGTTACAAGCTAGAACATTTGATCACTTTTAACGTATGCTTTTGGCCAATAATGATGTGCATGGTGTACTGCCACACCCTGGAGTACACTTTTACTCTTCAAGATCTTAGTAGTCATGATATTCAGGAATTCTTTTCCCGTTTCAAAAGTAATCCAGGGATAGTTATTTCCGTGGAAACAGGAACCACTAGCAGCCAGTGGTGGAATTTAGTCAAGTACTGTACTTGAGTTTTTTCATTTTCTGTTACTTTCTACTTTTACCCGATCACATTTCAGAGAGAAATATTGTATATTTTTACCACAGTAAATGTATTTGACAACAGTTACTTGACAGATTATGATTTTACATGTAAAACATTTGATTTTATATAATACGAGGGACTACTGTAGAATATACTACACTATATACAATTGTTCAATTTAGCTCCACCTCGACCAACATTAAAATGCCTCGCACACATTAATGCATCAATAATGATAATTATCCAATATGATAGTTAAACACTCAGAGGCCATTTTCATGCATTATGACGACTGATTATTTTCTAATTGTGCAAAGCTTTTTTTTCCTCATAAGAACTGAAGATGTATGATGATTGACATGCCTAACTTATCCTGGAAACAACACATAGCACAACTCTCACTTTTAACAATCCATATGTATCTTGTACTTTCTGTACCTGGTGGCCACAACAGTGAAAAGCTGATCAGTCAAAAGCAGTAAAACAATTATACGTAGGCGCACACAAATAAAATGTTTGGACTTCTGTTCAGAAACCTGCAGCCGAAATACAGATCGGAATCATAAGTAAACCGAATTGGCTCTTTTTATCAGGAAGGACTCGCTTTGGTAGCAGGTGGACCCTGCGAGTCAACGTACACACACCTGTCATGCTGCCTCTCTGTCTACTGCATGACGGTCTTATCTTTGTGTGTCAGGTCCGTGACGGTCTCGCAGGCAAGAGTCCGGATGATGTTCCTATTCCATATGACGAGGTGAAGAACTCGTGCAGGACGAGCTATGGTTACCGCAATGCTGGAGCCGTCCACTCACTCAGCACACTGGCCCTTGTGCTCACACTGGCTCTCCAGGCTTTTATCACAGTAACCGTTTCATAAGCTGCCTATCACGACAGCTGATGGTATGTACGTGACGAATTTGTCTGCGAGTACTAATAAAGTCTGATTTAAATGTCGGGATGATTTCCACAGATGCTCTCTGTTCTCAGAATCACTAGGTCGTTTCACTTTACTGTTTTTATGAACAGCTTGTTTTTATCTGATTTTAAAGGTTTTCTGCAGGTTAGCTTTACTACAATTGACCAAAAAACTGGCCCAACAGTTTTACAGTTATCGGGAAAACAAAGACAGCAACACGGTGATTATCATGTCGGACCAAGTTCAGTTTATTGATCTCCTCCATCTGTTTTATCTCACCATAACACTGTCAGATAGAGACTGCTGTGGGCAAATGTTGGTTGTGTGATGACAATGATACACCAGTGTAATCTGAATACACACACACACACACACACACACACGCACACACACACGCACACACAATTATTCCTCAACATCTGATTACTGACATTTCCACCTGAGGTAGTACAGTGCATAGCTCCATCTAGTGGTCTGAGAGGGTAACAACTAAGGAGACGCAAAACATCTCAACCCAAAGTTTTGAATGTAATTTACGCTTTCGGCCGGTAGGAACATCTGACCCGAAGGTTAGGATACAAACAAGGCAACAGCTCTTCGTCATTAAGGTTTTTCACTTGATAAGGACATTGAGAATTAAGGACATGAAAAGAGTTATCAAAAAACAATACATGATTTTCTCTGACCAACTGGACGAGTTTCAGTCGATACAAAAGCATCTTTAGCACATTTAGCGAACTATTACACCAAATCTTCTATAGGCCGAACCAGTGGTGTGTTTTTCTCCTGTTATTTAAGGCAACCGTGACATTTTCATCATCCTCTCAGTAACAAACTACTCTACACCTACGCTTGTATTGTGAAAATATCTAATCCCCTTCAGTTAAAGTTGGTACTGCTGAATTTTAAAGCTTTTCAACCACACTTTTCTTAATACTTATCTTTTATATATAACAAAAGGACACAACTTAATCATTACAAGACAGAGAGGGGATTACATTTTGTCTGCCAGTTACAGTAGTTAGTATATTGCCAATGTATTGGCGTCGTTTCAAGAGACACGTAATGCAAAAATAGCACCTTTAAATCAGTTTGTAACACAGTGGGCTACAGAATAAACAGAATTCACTGGCTGATATCTGGTGTTATTTTCCAAATTCTTCCCAGTGAAATAGTTTCCTTTGACTCCGGCCTCATATTCAATGACCAGTGCATCATTAAGCACCCTCTTGTGTGCTTCACAAGTATAACAAGACTCCACAAAGACCTAGTTGAGTGTGTCCTCGGGATCCTCTCAGCACTGACGCACTGCTGGTGAATCAGACGGACAGACTCGTGGAAAGTGCATGGAGCAGCTAATAAGTGGACAAAGGACTGCAGCTCACATGATCTCCAGCATCCGCACGATTGAGCGAGCTTCTCTGGTGAAACTAGTGTCTGACTATTCAGTTTGAATGCCCCTACACAGACCAGCAGTGTGACCTCCACTGCATTGGCCAAAGAGCGCGAGCATATCTAAGGGAATTCGCCACATAGGAACACGCATAACATGCAATGTTACCGTTCAACCCTCACCCGAGGTTTGGACGACAAAAACCTTGAGCTAAAGAAGGCCACTGCTTTTCAGCGCATAATGAAGGGAGAAAACAACACAGCACAGAAATGGGCTTCAAGTGTCAAATGCAACAAGAGGAGACAAACTTGGAGCCATCGCTCTGAAGTGCACTCCATCTGAGCCCAGGTCAGTTCTTCAGTTGGGTTATGACCAACCAATGACTTAGAAAATAATTAAATGAAGGACGATGGTAAACCGTCTATAGAGGTATGAAGGAGGACAGATAGGAGGATGAGGAGGATGAGGAGGCTCCGTCAGCAGAGTTAAGCTATGACCTCATTCTCTTGTTCCTGTGTTTCACTGTGTGACAGCAGAGGGGAACGAGTTGGTACAGCGATCCTATAAGGCAAATTGTCTTTAGTCAACATCCTCCTGGTAGCAGAGACCAAACGGGAATAGTTATCAGGGTTGTAGTCTGATAAAGGTGGCCGGGCGCAGAGTAGCGGCAGGTTGTCCCCGTCAGGCCGGGACAGGAAGAGAGAAGGCCGGCGTTGACTCTCGCCGTCCTTCAGGGAGTCTGGGAGCGGCTTGCGTTTGCTTTCAGGCAGGAGCATTATGCAGAGAACAGCGAGGACAGCGAAGGAGGCGAAGACAACATGGTGGAGAAAGTAGCCACTGTTATTCTGGAGCTCCATCAAGGAGGAGGCGGCCATGCCAACACAACCGGCTGCCAGCACCAGGCCAAGGCAACCACCTCTGGCAGAGAGAGGGAAGAGGAGAACAGAAATCAAGGCGGAATAATCAGACATCACTTTATATCTTGTGTTGACATTTTTCTGCATCTCTACACTTGCCAACTGTCATACCCTGTCTGTAGGACCGAAACCCAAGCCTTAGTGTTCCTACAACTGTTCTGGGCACTGTAGTTTTTAGCACATGATACTCAAACAGAAGTAATTGCGCATTTGACAGCCTCATCACTTTTGTCAGACAGACGCTTACCGAACCACCGTCGGCATCACCTCACAGGCAAAGAACGCACTGAGCATGGCGAGAGCTTGAGAGAACAGCAGACCCACGACGGAGAGCACCAGCACCAGGCCTCCGTGCAGATCTGACACGTAAGAAAAGACAACAGACTCATGTGCAAAACATAACTGCAGCACAATTTACAGCTGAGATAATCAACATTTTCTGGCCTGGTATCCAGATGTTATTTAAAGTAAAATGAAGTTAATGCAAACAAGAGATGAGGATGTCATTTACACTGAGTGAGGGCCAGCAGCAGCAGCGACGACAGCCCAGTGATGATGGCAGAGAGCAGAAGCATACCACGCCGACCAAAGTGATCGACAGACAAGCAGATGAAGATGCAGGCCAGAGCGCCGGTTATCACTCGGAGGAAGTAGACAAAGTAGAAGTTGGAGGAATAACCGTGCAGGTTTCTGGTGAAACAGTACTGGATCCCTGTTCCAATGAAGCTGAAGGAGAGAGAAGAGGAAGAGAACATTCACTATGAAGCCCAACATTCAACACACACACGCATGGCACTTTCATCATGACATGGAAGGCCTGCATCTCATGGTCAAGTCAGGTGAACTTTACTTTTTCACACTGAGCATACAAACTCACAGCGTGAAGCTCAGGATGAGGCAGTTCTTCCAGATAACACGAGTCCGACGCAGCTCCAGAACGGAAGAGTAGGCTGGCCGACAGTCCTCTCCGTATGCTGAATCTATCTCTAGAAGATGAAGAAGAGGGGAAAGAAAAACTGAGAATAATTAAACATCCACATCTTGCATCACTGTGCAATACAGACTTCATGAGGACCGATTCACTTGAAAGAAACATGCATTCAGCAGAACGTTTATGCAATAATGTCATTTATATATTAGTATATTACTTCTGCATCCAAGTCAATCAGATAAGCAAACACTGATAATCTCCACAACAGATGGATTTGATGAAGTACGAAACATGTCATGTGGTGAACCATGATCAGTCAAGTTTAGAGGTTTTACCCGGTACAGCCTGGAGCAAACAATGTTGGGCAAACTTGATTTTGATTCATCGTTCATGTCATTTTTCTAGCACAAATGCCTTAAAGATATTGGTTGTAGCTGTTCTGTTGTGAGGAAGTTCTGCCTTTGTGTTTTATGTCATTGTTAGCTGGATGACTTTGGGTTCTGGACTGTTGGTTGGACAAAACATAACAGCCGAAGACATACATATAAAATAATTGGTTGTAGAAAATAATTGTTATTTTCAGCCTTAATTTGCATTCATGTGGGAATACCTACTGAAAAGAACTCTGATGACAGCAAGGATATCAACAATATTTAGGTTGGCAAGATTTATTCTGCCTACAGAAAGTGTGAAGAACAAGATGGACGGAGTCCAGATATTATGAGAAAGGAAAAACAGGTGTTGCTTTGAGAGTCTGTTTTGTGAGTTTGTAAGTTATGAGTCTTTTGTGACTAAAACAGACGAAACATTTCCTGTACTCTGGTAGTACAGGAAATGTTTAGTCCGTTTCCTGTGCAGAGACATTTCATTCATGCTCTAGGTAATGTTATGTCACGATAATGACACATGTTTTGTCTTCTGTTTTAATAGATTATTACATGACTTGTTTTAAACTCTTCTCATGAAAGAAAAACTGTCAGACCAGTTTGTGTCTGTGTTCATTCACATGCTTTTGTGTGTGTGTACCTGACAGCAGGGTTTCACCAGGGTAGATTTCATCACGCAGACAAACACCATTCCTGCTGGAGAATTGCTGGAGGCTCCTCTTCACCTGGTGGATCTGAGCTGTGGCCAGCAGCCAGCGAGGAGACTCAGGAAACACTGACGCACAGCTGAGGACATGTACAGACGTACAACATTGACACAAACAGCTGAACAGTTGTCCACCCTGGTACTGTTTTTGATAACAAAGAAGAAGTTGTCATTGCAACATTGTTTGACATCACTGACACGTACAAGGCATCATCATACCATGCTATCCAAGTTGCTGAGATATTTAACATCCTCAGTCGACTCTGCTTTGAGTGACTGAACTTGTGTCTTGTTATGTTTGTTCTCAGGTCTCGTCTGTAAAAGCAACTTCCTGACTTCCTGAATAAATACCTAAACTAAACGAACTCCGAGTGGTGGTCCACAGGATATTCCAAGTGGGATCGTATATATTTAAAGACGTGGTTGATTGTGAATTCCAAACTGCATACAGGCCAAAATTCAACTGTGAGACTGGTATACTGAGCACCACTGTAGAATAATAAACTTCCCTTAATACACACATGGTGCGTCCACCTCCGCATCCCAAATCGTGAAACCGGACTCACCACCAGTAGGAGAGCAGCAGGAGCAGAGGCACAGTGGCCACGGCCTGGACAACGGGCCAGTCGCGGCACAGAACAGCGAGGCCCGGCAACAGCAGCTCTGCGAAAATGCCAAAGAAGCCGCTGATCATGGCAACCATGAGACGATGGGGAGGATCACAAAGCTCCAACCCTGAGTGAGCGATGGGAACACACACAGAGAGAGAGAGAGAGAGAGCGAGAGAGAGAGAGAGAGAGAGAGAGAGAGAGAGAGAGAGAGAGAGAGAGAGAGAGAGAGAGAGAGAGAGAGAGAGAGAGGGGAAAGACGGATAACATCAAAACACAGCTGAAGCTAAACAAATGCATCTGACCAAAACCAGTTAGTTTCCTGTCGGGACACAAACCTCTTCTCACATAAAGCTACTTCATGTAAAACCGGTTCAACGCAGAGACCAGTACGTTGTCGTGGCATGGAACTCCTCACCACGGAAAGTAGTAAAACATGTTTGAATAAAATGTTTGATTGTATTTATTCTGTCAAGGAATGGAGCAGCTAAACAAGTTCCTGTCTTTTTTTCTTCTTCTCCTCCTGACAATCCTAAAAAGCTATCTCACTTTATTTATTTGAAATTACGTGGAACGATCAGTTCTACTAGACGTGCAACGTGCAATACTGGCATTGAAGTATTGTACGTACATAATGTGGACCCAAGGAAGTGTAGCTCCTGTTGTTACAGCAGCTAATGGGGATCTTAATAAACTAAATAAAACTAAACATGGAATCTAACTTTCTGTTTGCCACAAACTCTTTGCACCGTGTTTGCTAGTTCATAGCAAAGCAAAGTTCTGAATACCACCCGAAAGAAAACAACGCTAGAACAACAAGCTAGATAAAGCTGGTCGGAGATAAAGGACTCTTGAACCTCGAGTAAGTGGTTCGAGCTGTGAGGCGAGAGAAGGAGGAGAGAAAAGGAAAATGAGGAGTTCACTTCCTGCTCACTTCCTTGCCTTTGGTTCCGTCCCGCTATTGTTTTCTCCTCCCTGTGGAGGAGCAGCACTGGCAGCACATCGCTGAGAAACATTTCTCTCAGGCCCTCATCCCGCCCATCCCAACATCAGCATGAACGACAACAACTAAATCTGGACTCAATCTAGCCCTGACCTCGCAGAAGAATGTGTGCGTGTGTGTGTGCGCGCTTCAGATGAGGTCACCACCTAGTACCACCACCTCCCATGCAGGAATGTGCAGGTTCTACAAATGTGAATGTAATTACATTGAGATGTTGCTTCACTCTTGTTTTAGACAGTTTCAGAAACTACTTTGTTTGCCATGATTATTGACTGACGCATTAAACCAGTGCGAGTTTGTTGTATTTCTGATGTAGCTGCTCAAGGAGTGTTTCCTGTAGTTTTAAACCACACTGGCTGTTACCGCGGCTGTCACCAAATCAACCAGGACTGTAATCTTAAGTATTTAAACTTCACATAAAAAAGGTTAAAAGTTATTGTTGTTTTCTTGGGTGTTCACAAATTTGTTTTATCACAATCCACAATTAGATTGAATTGTAAAGTTGTTCGCAGCTGTTCGTGGCTCCTTCGTTTCCTTTGTGCACTGAATTCACGGAAAGTAGTTCAACCATTTGTACGATCGTGAAAATGATCTCATTCTGCTGCAACGTGACCAGGGATTCAAATAATTGAATGTGTATTCATTTGTACGATGCAACTATCTTGAGTGTTCACTGGACTGAACTGTAATATTTTTGTCAAAATATTCAGCCTCCTCACGAAAGTATTTTTGAATAATCATTTTCTTGTATAAGAACATCATAACGCTTTAGCCGGTACATTTTTTGAACTCCAGGTCGGTGTATTTCAGCCTCCAGTATGTCCTCCAAGTTCAAAGCAATAAAAAGTCTCCTGAGAGGCCGTAGTTACGTAGTCCGGTATTCAGACGTAATAGTCATTTTTGTTAAGTGCTGAACAAATCAGAGACATGGGCATGGATTAAAAGTCTGAATTATTTGAGTTTAAATCATAACTGCAGACTCACAGGCTTCATGCAGTTAGGAACCGTGAAGCAGAAGAGAGGACTAAGACGAAGCAGCAGTAGCCATCGTTTTGAATTGGCTTGGGTTTTCCATTATCAAAGGCCTTCCAGTGGAATCTCAAGAGGAGAAAACATCTGCTTTTCAACTACCATGAATAGGCCTTGTTTTTAAGTTAACACAATAACAAAAGTTGGAAATATTAAACTACCATTTGTCTTGACTAATATGATCTGATGAAAGTAATTCAACTATTCTTTATGTTATCAGAGATTCAAAGACGAAAGCTAAACGCACGTCTTTTTTACAGGTCATAAAGAAATTAGGAGATTCTGCGTTTACATTTATCTACAGCCTCTCTTTACATAATATACTGTTTAAGATTACATGTGGTTTAGCCAGAGACGCTGAGGCCATGCAGCCACCAAATTTCATGTTAAAAAAAATATATATTGGTGGACAAATAAACAAGAAGTATTACAAAAGGTAACACTTAAATATGAATCTCTCTGGTGAGAGAACAGTGAGATGCTGTTACAGTCTTCCATCTCCTATCACCTGGAAACACCAGAAAGTTAAACTATTCATTACCTGTCTGCTAAATAATTGCATCATATACATTAAATTGACATTAAACCGGCTTATTTCCTTTCGTTCTTGTTCTTGACTTTCAGACGTCGGAAATGAAAGTCTAATCTCAGTTGTTTTTGTTTCCTGAAATAAAGATAAGATGGTAACACCAAGATGGAAGGATTTGTAATTTGCTTATGGAAGGGCACAATGGGACCTTTCTTAACTAGTTCACCCGTTAGCCAGCTGCGTTGTGCCTTTTTATTCACTTTAATCTTAATGTTTTTAAGATGTTTTCATTGAGTAAAGCACTAAAAAAAATGAAACAGTAAAAAATCACAAGAGTGAAATGTGATTCAACAAAAACATGACATTTGGATAAACACAGTGCCAGCAAACGACTCAGAACGAAGCCCGGGAATCCAAAAGTGAACACTAAAATAAACAAAGAAGTGAGTGGCTGTGTCTGAGGAAGCTGATATTTCCCCCAATCCCCTGGAGAAGTCGATTACCAACATGTAGATGTGCGTGGAGGATACTCACTGGCTATATAGGAGGATAGCAACACCCCAGCGAGCATGGCGCCCTGAGAGAGACGCAGCAGCAGAAATACCACCACACTGTTGGATAAACATACGGCCGCTCCCAACAGGCTGGACAGACTGATGGAGAGGAGGAAACATCTCCGCCGACCCAGCCTGAACACACACATTAGTGTCACATCACTTCATTCATCAGGAGCAAAACACACAAGTGAAATAAGGGAGCTTCAACGTGTTCAATTCCAAATAAGTGAGGATGTAATTCGTGATAAAATAAGTTGCATAAATTAAGAAAAACATTTAAATATTAGCAATATTTATTTTTTACTTCAAAATGGCATAGAAATGTCCTTTTTATTTCTCAATGTTAGCTTGGAAATCATCATTACAAAGTATTTTTATAGTATGTCTAAAAAAAGTCATTAAAAAGTCAAACTATAGCATGATCAAAGGAGTCATTAAAAAACAGTTAAGTCACTGTACGTTTTCAAAAAAGTCATGGTAGAACGTGTAAAAAAGTGATTGAAAAGATATAGAATATAAAGTAAACATTAATATAGCGTCACGGTGTAGCATGTCTGAAAACACAATGGTATAATCTGTCAACAAATGTCATAATATAGTTTGTAATGTCAAATAAAAATAAAGAGTATAGCGTGTCATAAAAAAGTCAAAATAGACCATGTCACAAAGTTCTTAGTAGTGAAAAAGCCATGAAAAAACATATTATAGTATGTGGCATAAAGTAACATTGAGCCCCTTTAGGTTCCATATAAATGTGATTATTACTTACCAGTCGCACAATGTACCAAGAAGGATGTATCCCAAAATCCACCCAGTCATGAAGCAGATGTGCTGCAAAGGGATTTTCCAGAAGTCACTGCAAACCAGATCCCACTGCAAAGGACCACAAAGACGAACAGCGACACATTCTCAGACCAAAACACAACTCAACATTAACTTCGACAAAAAACAAGAAAATACAGAGCACCGCCATTTAAAGAGAGACTTTAAGCGTCAAGTAAAAACATTCCATGCAGTTAGCAGGCATCATTTAGCATATTGTACCAACTGGTGCGCTTTCTTTTCTCTTATGAAAAGGTTAAAAGATTATTCTGGTATGTTCTGTTTACATTTCATGACGTGATAGAGCTGGTGCCCACTGATGACTTGCATCTCTAAAAACAGGACACAATACGTGTAGTTGAATTCTTATAAAAGGCTGAGTAATAAGCAAACGTTACTCAAGCAGAAGTGAATAGTGCATTTGTTGGGGAATATTTTCGGCTGTGGATTAATACACTGATGCTCTGGTGAGTATTGGCGGCAGCAGGATGGTGCACGTGAGATCTAAAATAATCCGAAGCGCCCATGTTCATTGCAATGAAGGAAAATGCCAATTTGTGTAACTCAATGTGTTTAAAATAGCTTTTTGTAACGACAATGGCTGTTGCATTGAGAAGTGATGCATATCAAGGCTAGAACGATGAATTCAATGTTGTTTCATGTCTTTTTGTTCACAAAAAGAAACAGTAGGTTTAGTAGTTACAATAAATGTAACTCGGCACAAACACAGAGGGAGTTCTGTGAGGAAGCAGGAATGTAGATCATGTCGTTCCTGATTGAGTTAAGATGTCTGCTGACAGCGGTATGACATTAGTAGTGCTCAAAGTAGAGCCTGACAGCAGCTCCACGCCTGATTGGTACCAGTCCTTTCAACATGATGGTCACCGTTGAAGCTTTAGTTTGTAGCACTATAGTAGCCTATCAATGATTTTAAACAATACCCAACGAGGATAATGTGCTTTAAGAATACAATAACACAAGAATGCATCAGAAAGGTACACTCGCATCAGAATGACATCGAATGTCAATCAGCGGCGTAAGAGTTGAGCTCATTCAGATTATATTCTGTCAGGTGGTGAGGGTCCACTTGTGAGCACTGCTAAACTGCTCATGCTATTTCCCCGTATTAGGAATGTCACTATGATTTTAGGATTTCTTCTCGTCACATAACACGGTTATTTTACACCGTGTGCAACACCAGAAACCCTAACTACTGACATCAGCGACGGCACAATGAAAACTCTATGACTTCGGGTTAGTCTTCCCGGACTTTCCTTTGGCTCCTGTGCAGTAAATCGTAAATATATTTTTTAAAAACCAACACAAATGAGTCATTGCGTAGGACACCAATTAACCTATATGTGAACTTTAGAAAACGTCTTAAAAGTTGGTTTTGAAGGCTTTGAAGAAGCAGGAATTGGAAAACAACATATGCCAAGCTGATGAAAAGGGCTTCAGCAAAGAGGAAGAGTGGCCTCCAGCTGATCCTCACCAACATGAAGGCAACAAACAAACTCCTCAGGTCTAGATTATTGTACTTCTCCCCCTGTATTTGATGAGCACTATTGTTTCTGTGTTCAACTTTTCTTTTCCTTTACTAAAGTTTTCCTTTGTCACAGCAAACGGCGTCATGTGCAGAGGAAGCTGCTGTTGGTGAAGGAGGCGTTCAGGGTCTCAGGAAGGAACATGGAGGCCTCAGACTTCCCAGCGCCACAGTATGTCATGAAGGACAACGAGGAAAAGTCTCCTCACTGCCAGGATCTGTTTCCATGTTACACAGACGACACTGTGAAGAGCAGCTGAGGGGAAATTCCCCACAATGACTCTGTGCTGCTGCTCAGCCCCCTCTAACTACTGCGGTTTGGAGACTATACGCCAAATACTCTGATGTTGTCTTTATGGGTTACAAAATACTGTCCCGAGACAGACGTGTTCGTGGTCACATTGACAAATATTTTTCTAAGAACTCGTTATCAATACTTGCAGACTGGGAGGGATCCTTGAATAGCTGACGTCCAGGAAAACAGAGCGAGGAGGAGATAAAACATGTGTCTGCTGCTTATTCACACGTGTGGTTACACAACAAGACGCGATCACAGTGAATCCCATCATCTGTAACACTGGTGAGATCTAAAGTGTGGAAGAGACAATCAAAGAGGATCTCAATTCAGCTTGGGAATCTCTCAAACTAAAAGTCAGAAGAGATGTTGAAAGCGAGAGATGGGTTTTTTTTGAGTCAACACTTCAGTTTATAATCCTAAATTCCAGATATTTATTTATATAGTCTAAGAAATAGTCATTTGTCCATTGCCTGATTGATCTCTTATAGTGTGACCCTGGGAAACAGAGTGCCAGACAGCAGATATGCGAGAGCAAATATTGACTGGACAGCCATCTTCATCACAACACTTGTTCACAGCAGAGACAAACTGAGCGGAAACTGGAAGATCAGCACCAACACCTGCAAGGCCATACGAAAATGTCTTAGTTGTGAAAAGTGACACGACCCCAAAAAAACGTTTCTTTCTAGAAATACCGCGACATGTGTGAGTAACTCTAGCGGTGAGGTAACGTTAAATACACGTGGATGAAAAACAACAACCCGGAGTTGAATTGGATCCGGGAAAGCGTTTCTTTAATGCAATGCTGTGGGTACTCCGCATTACTTCAGCCCCAAAAAATGTGGATAAACTAACTTGTATTACGTTTTTTCCTCCTACTCCAGGCCACCTCTTACCTCAGTCACAAAGTTGCTGTGGAGCCCCGCTACATGGCCGTACTCCCACCCCACGGTGCACGACACCCTCTGCCTGGAGAGCTTTTCGGAAAAGTCGGAGGCATTTGGCGGGTACTTGAACAGTTCGCAGTGGCTGAGACCGGAGCCGTTCCGCCAGGGGATGGTGAGGTTGAGGTACCCCTGTCTGGAGAAGTTGCTGGGGAGGAACGCGGAGGGCAGGAGCCGCGGGTCGGGTTTGCAGTGGTAGGAGTCCGGGATCACGGTGTAGAAAACGTCGCTGAACAGATTCAGCATGGCCGCGAAGTTGGGGAACCAGCTGAAAACCACCACGACTCGGTTGTAGCGTCCATAGCCGCCGGTGTGAGGGAAAACCTTCGTCTCGTAATCCATTTGAAGACGAGTGTGTTTGCGGTAACAGATGGTTCCGTGGCTATGGCGCAGTGAGCGCGCACGACGGAGAGCCACGCGACGCAGCGGCGACAGGTGCGCACCGGGAAGGAGGAGGGCGGGGTCGACCTATTAACTTCTGGATGGCCTCTGAGTCACACAAAACACAAGTCAGAATACGGTTACCATACGGTTATCTGTTGCTCATCTTCATGTTTGGATCTATGTGACCCAGCAGATAATTTAATATACAGGGTTGATATTGTGACAGAAGGGATAACAAAAACAAAACAATGTTCAAAATCAAAGCAGCAGAGGCTGAGGTCTCCTGACATTCATTTAATACAATTCTATTCAGTGTATATACTGTGCATTTGTATTACTTTGTTTTCTTAAATTCAATAAGTCCTGCTCTGTTATTTTATTATATTGTATATAGTGTGCATTTCCCATACCCAATATTTTATTTTATTGTGTAACCCTGTTTGCTGCTGCCACAGACAAATTTCCCCTTGGGGATGAATAAAGTACATTTCTATTCTATTCTTCTAAGAAACAACTTACGTAGCTGTGATAAATTACAGCACAAACATGTTTCTCTGCCTTGTGACAGTAAATGCCATGAGTAGGTTTGGTAAAAAAATATGATCGTTTAGGTGAAAGGACTCCAACGAGCATGACTTATGGAATGGCAAAGATAAAGGACACAAATTGAGTTGTTTAAATAAACCATATATTGACTATATATATATATATATATATATACTTTTTTGCAGAAATCAGATTTTGGTGCGAGACGTTCTGTGTTGAGTGCAAAACTCCCCCAAGCCATAAGATCAACATCTGTAATGGATCTGGCAGCATTTCAAACCTTCTGATTGTGAAACGCTGAAGACATGATTACCTAATCCTGCTATTAATAGAAACTGGTCTCTTGGACCACCACATCATGAGTGAGGTAAATATTATTACTCTATATGTATTATACATTCATGGTACATTTCAAATAGAATATATAAATGAATATATTTCAAAGGTATAGTTTCAGATGAAGCCAACTTTGTTCTTGAGTGTATATATTTTGGGTGTTGCGGTAGCGTAAAATGCAGCTTTTCATGACACAATCAATGACCAGAGGACAGCTGGTAATATTTCAAAGTTTTATTAACGAACATAATCTCTGAGGAACAACAGCAGTTCTCGCGCTCTCTGTACATGCAACTGTAGAAAATAACAATTTAGAATTTTTACTTTTCAGTTTTAGTCTTTTTTTCCCCATCCATCCTCATTTTCGGTTTCTCACGTTTTTTAATTTTTTTTTTATGTCTATTTTTTTGCAGGAAATCAACAGCAGCTAGAGGTGAAAGTACTGGATTTCTGTTACAGCACTGACAATATCATCAACAACCCCCCTCATATACTCCCCCCCCCCTCCTAGCTGCTCCAACAATATGTACACAAATAAACTACATTGTACAAATAAAAAAATGTTACATTAGAATCACCTGCAGCAAGCGCACGCAGCTCGTTGCTGTTAGAACCCCACATTCTACGCAATTTTTCAGACTAGTACAAAGAGGAGGGTGCAAAACGTCCTGGGAGGTTTTATTTACAGAGCTATGTACAGTATGTCTCTTTCACGCATTACAAGGAGGAAAATTTACACAGCGGAGACCAACTTCAACTCAAAACATACCACAGGTGTCAGAAAAAACAAAACAAAACAAATAATAAATAGGTTGTTTCTCACCATTTAAAGAGTAGTTCTCCATGCTTTGTATTAGTCACGTTCCACTCTAAAAAAATAGGAACAAAGAAATAGCTACAGTCTGGGTTTTAATAAAAAAATAAACAAACAAAAACTAGAAAAAAAGGCTTGAAATCGTGATTCTATAGAATGAAAAAATCGCAATTATGTATATTCATGTCCAGTAAGAAAAACAACAAATACATCTAAAATAAACATTATGAGTGAATGTGAGGAGAGTAGAGGTAATATGTTGCTGACTGAGGTGGTGTCAGGCTAGCATCTGTATCACCACGGCAAAGTGCTCTACACGCGTCCGAGGACCGATGCCCGTTTGTGTCTGCGTTCAATTTATCCAGAAATCACTCTGTTCGTGAGTTGAATGTTCACACCGGAGAATCAAAGTGGGTGGACGTGTTTAGCCTATTGCTCTGTGCAGCGGTGTGCCGCAGACTGAGGGAGAAAGTTGCCCGTCAGTCGTGTCAACCATCACCATTTCAAGCCTTTGTGGTTACAGAAGTAAAATCAAAGGCAGGGCTTAAACCGTTAAAAAAAAAAGAAAAAAGGGTGATTCGTGAAACGGAAACCGCTTGATGTCTTGTAAACAATAGTGAGAGGGCGTGGTCGGTCAGGGCATAGTAACGGTATACATTCTGCTCGATAAGCAACGTGATTGACATGCCACTGGTGTTTATGCTTTATACAGGAACAAAAACCCAGAAGATAAACACGACAACATTCAAAACTACAAACACTGAGCTAAAAAACACAAGGATTCTGTGAACAAAAGACACCCTTAAACCTCTTTCCCCCAAAACTGTGTAGGAAACCAACAACGAATTAAAACCAAAAAAGAAAACATGACAAACAGGGGTTTAAAAACCAAATGTCTGGCTATTTGTATCCAAGTATGCAAGTCTATACCAAACAGGATATGTGTATCTCTCAAAAATACCCAGGACTATACATCTAGCCACCTTGTCTGCACAGCCTCCACAACCATTGCACTTGACTAGACATACCATACACAGCCATGCTGACCGACAGTGTGTAAATAACTTAAAACGTTTCAGAGACTATTGCCATCAGGATACAGGAGCAGCTCTCTCACACAGACAGGACAGTCTGTGTGTGGGCTTGGGAAAGATTTTCAAAGCCAAGAGCCACTCAAAAAGAATAATAATAGAGAATCAATACAAGTCATCACAAATCAACATTATAAATGGGATTTCCTTTTTTTAAATCGAGGACAAAAAAAACCCCCAGATCTATTCAGCGGTGAGCAATTTCTTTCCCCTCCACTGTTTGTGTTACTGTCTGTCCAGGTTCTGGTTCATTCGAAGGAGATTTAAGTATTGCAACTGGTCTGCTTGGGACTGAAACAAGAACGTGCTTATGGCAAATACCAACACCCAAACGGAGCAATGTGACGAAGGAACCGACCATTTAAAATCCCTGACAACACTAACCAAACCCCTTGTAAATTAAACATGGATAAAAATTAGACGTCTAATGTGACTGGGGCTGAAAGCTTGGGCCTATTATATTTGAATTGACTACCAAACTGATGCAAGTGTTGTATAAGAATCCTTATGAAGGGATATTTAAAAACACTCATTCACGTAAAAGGCCACAGGTCTGATGCAAAGCCAAATAGGTTGTCGAGTCTTCTGACACACTGTGCCATTCAGTGGGTAAAGTTGGAACAGCAATTAAAAACAATAAGCTGCTCACAAATTTGGACAAAGTGGAAGACGGATGTTAAAAGTCCGTAAAGAATGAAACCGTTCGGTGGCTTTCACAACTCTTCAGTCTATTCGACGTGAAAAGCCGAACAAGCTGGGAGAACAGAACCCACAATGAAAAACCTGCGTCCTGTTGGTTTTAGAGAAAATGTTGTTTTGTGATGATTAGAAATGAGTTCAGCCCAATTTTTGTAAATTAAAAACAAGGAAAATGAATTTGAAACCATTCTACATTAACGTGATGGTTTTGCCCGTGAATGACATCTCTCTCACTTTCATCCCACTCGTATATATCTATGTGACTTTGCCCAACAATGAGTACATTTGTTTTTTTCACTGAACAAGGCATTTTCTTGGTTTGAAATTTTTCAGATATAATTGTGTAGTAAAGCAATGAATAATAATCCTCTCTCTATTCTTTAAATAAATCCTCAACAACTATTCTGCTACATCTGAGGGACTATGTGGTGGTTGGCCAGTGGGAGGCCGGTTTAAATCCAGAGGTGTTCTCTGTCAGCTATTTGTGAGTTGTGGAGATCCACGCCCAGGTGAGTTACCAAAGCCTGGGCTGAATCTAGAGATGGGATCATACAACTGTGCACTGGAGTCTTTCAAATACTGACCGAACCGTGTACACATTTTGGCCCATGGATATGAGAGGGGGAAGGGGGGGGGGGGGGGTGCTGCCCAAAAGTGAACTGTACATAAAAAGGTAATTTTTATTTCTTTTGTTTTTTCTTTACACTTAACTGAGTGATATTACAGTACATAGGTTATTTACAACTGTGCAGTAATGTGTGGCAAAATAAATTATCTAGAAGGCAGCAAGAATACATTGGTTAACGAATATAAAAACTGTACATCATTTACGGAATACAACTTTTTTTCATTTTTCTTTTGTTTTTTTTCCATTAAACTAATATTGGCTCTGTAGTGTTTCAAGTCACTTCCTCAGAAACAATGAAATGCCCAAGTAAAGAAATAGACAAAAACAATATTTCTCTCTCCTCCTGCCAAAGCACACTTTCTCAATAGTCTCTTTGAATCTCAACATTCGTTATGTTTGTTTCTTCAGGTTGTCCTGTGGTGTTTTTGCAGTCCATGGCGGTCTGATGCGTTTGTGTTTGGAGCAAGCAGGGTGGCTGAGGAACACTCCGGTCTGTCCTCAGAGATCCATGCCTGTCCTCTTCTGTTCAGCCAGGCCGAGAGGCTGCAGGGTCAGTCTCTTCCTCTCGGACACTGGCCCCTGATGTGCACACACACACAAATCGCTAGCCCTCTGCTGTGTTGCACGACTGTTAAGCTAGGCCTGCCTGGTGCAGTGTGAAGAGAGAGGGGTGTCCTTCGGGTATATGGTCTTATAGCCCCAAAACCATCAGCGACTGGTTCTAGCTTCCTGGTCTGTCCATCCCAGCTGTTCAACAGTGAAGAACCACATGCTCCGTTGACTTCCTCCGGGTCTGCGCTGGACTCTGTCCAGTTCTCCTGGCCCACCAGGAGCCCTGGGTCAACAGGGGAGGCTTCTCCTCAGTCCTCCCTCAGGACAGGCACCACGCTGCTGGGAGAGCTCTTCTCCGATACCGCCTCCCAGTGGTTGGTTCTATTGAAGCAGGGACCAAAATTGAATGCAGAAAATATATCTTTGTCCCTTGACTCACCGAAACTGAGCACTGAGGAGTTGTGTTCCGATGTCAGAGCCCCGAAGCAAAAACTGTTTCTGCTTCTCCCACTCTGATCAAACATAAGCGTAAAAACTTTTGAGGATGAAAGTGCAAGTTGTGTGTTTTCTTCCCCCCCAGTAAAAACAGGGTTCCTTCTTCACGGAAGGGAATCCAGAGCATGTTTTTCATCTTTACTCTTTTTCTATAGAATATAATTTTTTCCTGTGTAAAGTCCTCTTTCATACTTGCTAGCCCTTTCCATTCGTTCAGTTCAACGAAGTCTCTTTGAGAAGAAGTGATTCAGACAAAGTTTGCTCTTAATTTGTGCACAAAAGTGTCATGCAGGCAGCAGGACAAAGTCGTCGTTGACATCGACCATTGGCACGTAGAAGGACGGCACTTCGTTGACACAGAGGGACTTGTGCACTGCTGGGTCCAGCTCCTGGACCTTCAACTGCCACTCCATCCTTTGCACTGCGTTCAGGGCTGCTGCCTCGTGCTGTTGCCGCATCAACAAACATGTCTGGTGGAGGAGAAGCAAAGCATAAATCCACTTGGTGTATACACAAGATCTCGGTATCAACGCCTTCAACTGAAGACATCTTAAATCACTGCAGAGTGCCGATATTTACCTTCATACGGTCATATTTATCATCCACATCCTGGATCCAGGAAATGAACTGACGAGCGTTGAAGCGATCTCTCACAGATTTGTTCTCATCTCCCTGAGAACACACACCAAGTTACAATGTAGATTAAGTACTGGGTTATGTATTAATTGGCTGCCTCTAATGCAATCTGTTATAATTGACCCCACACTTGACAAGAGGATCGGGACAAGAGGATGTCAAATGTGTACATATTGTAAAGCCCTCTGAGGCAAATTTGTAATTTTGGGCTATACAAAAATAAATTGAATTGAATTGAACTTGAGTGTATGCTGAAATATTTCCTACCTGGCTCTCTGATGGCATATTGTATACTTCAGAGTCCAACAGCATGGTGCAGGCACTGAATGGCACAACCTGATTGGCTATTGTTCTGGCGGCTCTGCAGTGGACCCTTAAAACCTCCTGCTCACATGACACAATCAGCTTCTCCTGTGAAAGGAGAAAATTAACATTCCATTTAAAGTTGGGCATTAGGCTAGCCAATGGGCTGGTTAGTGAGGTCAATAGAAATGGGTCTTGGATCAGCAAGATTTCAGAGAAATCATTGTCATGTAACTGATTTCTGTCTGCATTTCACTATAGTAGGAGGTATGCAGATTTCACTTGCATTTATATTAAAACAGGCTTTGAAAAGTGTATAGTGTAGAGTACACGTATGTTGCTGCATGTATAACAGGGAGCGAGCAAAGAGTGAATTAAGGATAGAGAATGTGCAGATGTGTTCCTTACCCGTTCTATGCTGTGCTGCAACCTGAGCTTCCCTCTCACGGCCTCCTGTTGTCTGAAAAGCTCCTTCAGAGGTTCTGACAGCGAGGGAGGTGGGGCAATCTGATGAGCCAACACAACATTGAGTATTATATACTGTCTTCATCAGCCAGAATCAAAACAAGTTTTGTTAACATTTCTACAGTGAGATACAGTATTGATGTCGAGAAAAAGAAACTCCTGCAATGCAGGTCTTTTTTAATCGCAGAATCAGACTTTCATTCCAAACGGTTTTAAAACCTACTCACTGCTTTGTCTATATCGTCGGAAAGAAAGGGGTAAAGACGTCATAACTTACCACAGGGATGTGAAGCTTGCTGAGGGGCTTGCCGTGCAGCAGGTAAGAGCCAGTGTAGGTCACGTATTCAGCGTAACACTGTGGGGCCTGTGGGGTGATGTAGCACAGAATCTTCCTCTTTTCCTCAATCTTCTTCCTGATCTGCAGGTACTCAAAGTATGGGTTGGAGCGGTCACTGATGTAGGGCTCAATATCGTCCAGCTTGATGGCATTGACTACTACAGCCAAGGTCTGTTGGATCATTTCCCTGGTCTGCTGCATGGCCGTGTTTACCAGCTGGACCTGCTGCCCAGCAGAACGTGGGAATTTCCTCTTCCGTGGGTGCTGGGTCTGAGATTCCTCTTCGTCCAAGGGGACAGGGCGACCTTTTGTCGTCTTACTGATAACCAGTGGGACAGAAGTTGTCACAGAAGTAGGTACAGACACTGCCGGGGTTGTATTAGACGCAGTCGAGGACACAGTAAGCACAGATTCATTCTTCAGAGCTGGGAAGGAAGATGCTGAGGTGGGTGTCGGGGTTCCAGTAGGAATTGGGCTAAGGGTCACTGTCGGACTGGTCGTTACAGGGGCGGCAGTGGCAGACGAGGTTACTATGCAGGAGGTAGGAGGGACAGCAGCAACAGAGGGATTGTTCTTGGCGCGATTGCGAGTTATCCTTTGAGGGATTTCATCCACCTTCTTGGGGATATCTACAGTTGTGGAGACAGTGGTCAGGGTTACCGGCGTTAGCTTGGATGTGGTCTCCTGAGTGTCTGGTAGTTCCACTGTGCTGGAGAGGGTGACTGCCACTGGGAGCTGAGGAACAGGACTGCATGCAACAGATTCTGTTACGGTCTCAGACATCTCCTTCTGTCTCACCTCTGAGTTGATAGCAGAAACTGAATCCATTGGTAACGGCAAAGACTCTGTAAGGGAGTGGATCTGAATGTGATGTTGCTTACTGGGATCTGATTTTACAGATGAAAACAACACGCTGGGATCTGACTCATCAGGTTCTCCATAAGGTCCATTTCTTTCCAACATGCCGCCCTGTTGTTGTATTAGAGAGCGAGAGCCGTTAATTGGCTCGGGGTCCATCTCTTGCTGGAATTCGGCATGGGGTGACGGTACAACCAAGTCTTGTCCGGTAGGTTCTCCTAAACCTTGCTCACCAGCAGGGCATGGAGCCTTACCCAGGCTTGGTAAGTCCATCTCCATTATCTCCGGGTCATCTCTGTCTGTAATGGTAGGTCTAATGTGGGTCAGCACAGTCTTGGTGCGATCAACTAGTTCTGGGTCTCGAGACTCAGCTTCTTCCGACTTGTCAGGTAGTGGTAGGTCAGGCAAAGAGAACGGTCCAAGGTCATCCAGTTCATCTGCATCAGCTGAGAATGGGTCTGCCCAGGGCACCACAGGCTCAGGGCCCACAGCTGGAGCCATGTGGCTTTCAGTGGTAGCACTGAAGCTGTGCGTGGTCTGTCTGCTGTCTGGTTCTTCACATGTTGACTCAGTGTCCATCTGATGACTTTCCTCTATGCTAGGCTTGTTGCAATCCTGGAAGAAAGACTCCAGTCTATTGGAGGATGAAGAGGTGTTTAAATAGTTGGGTTCCTCATCGATAGCGGTGTCAGGCCTCTCTGGAGAGGGGATGTCAGCCACAGCCTCCTTCTGTTCTTCAAAGTCCTCTTGGTCCTCTTTATGCCATCTATTCCAGGTAGCATAAGGGGGTGTGACAGAGGGGTGACCAGACAAGTGCTGCATCTCACTGTCTGAATGGTATGGACTAGTTATTTTGGAGACAGCAGCCTCTATCTCTCCATACGTCCTGTGGGGAGATTTGAGATCCATATCAGGCTCCCAACCAATGCTGTGATCAAAACAGTTCTCTCCATGGTTGGGTGCAGAGTGTGTTGGGGAGAGCTCTTGTTGGACCTCTGGTTCCTGTCGGTCTGGAGACTCTTCAGGCCAGCTCTTCCTAAGAGGGTCCTCAACTGGAGGGGAGAAGGAACATGGGTCCCTTGTTTGCTCCAGCTCCTCCACTGCACAGTGGTCTCCATCAGCTCTCTCATCCATATCACATTCGTCCTCAAAGTCCTCCTCCTCTTCTTCTTCTTCTTCTTCTTCTTCTTCCTCCTCCTCCTCCTCCTCCTCCTCCTCCTCCTCCTCCTCCTCCTCCTCCTCTTCCTCCTCCTGTTGTTCTTCCTCCTCTTCCTGCTCCTGTTCTTCAGTGACAGAGGGAAGATCCGACAGGACCAGGTTAGGTTCACTGTGGTGAGGCTCAGAGATGTCATCGATATCCAGGGGTGGCAAAGCAGCAGGAGCTGGGGTTGGTGGTGCAGCAATGTCGAAGCAGGGCTCCTGGGGGTCTGGCCTGTGAACTGGAGTAGAGGGTCTGGGCAAGAAATTGTTGTATACATTGTCAGGAAAATGTTCAGTCCCCTCGGTGCCAGCAAGGGTTGGTGCTGCCACATCTGGTGTCGGAAGGGCTGGCTCCTGCCGAGGGGACAACATCCTAAGTGGGGAGAAATAAGGAGATGGGATGCACTCCAGTCTATCCACCGTTTCTGATTTGTCCTCTAGAGTTTGGGAGGGTGATGACTGATCAAATTCAGCAGCTGGATCACTCTGCTGTCGAAGGAACTTGTCAGCCTCAGCCTTGAACTCATCCTCCAGCGGCCGGCGGACGTCAGAAGATGCAGAGCGGCTGACAAGTGGTAGCTGGAGGTTCTTAGCAGGGGTGGGACATGTGCCCTCCTGGAAACTCTGGGAGTTAGAGTACCTGCTGGGTGGACAACAGAAAGACAAAATATTAGATAATATGTCACATTCAACAGAGGGCAAAAGTTAAAATGTTTAAAACATTAACCCTGCAGTATGTTTGCGCGTTTAAATACCTTTCAAAGAAGGTTGGCGAGCAGGCGTTCATTGACATAGTCATAGCCGATGAGTTCTGGCAGTCCAGCCCATCCAACATAATGTCGGGGTAATCCTCCGCACTACAGGACGGGGTACGTGGAGTCTGCATTACTTCCTCAAAGCTGGGGCAGGAGATGACAGATGTTGGCGTGGGAACACCAGTTGGCCTGTTTTGATCTGGCCTGGGAGAAGCAGGAAGGTTCTCCTTCGTTTGATGGCCAGCCAGCCAGTCCTTTGAATTTTGACTGTCTGCAGACTGGAACTTCCTGCTTGGGGACATCATTTGGGCTGGGAGACCCACATCCTTCAGCTTCTTCTCTTTAAGACCAGACTCCAGACTGTTGGACTTCTTGGATGATAGCTCACTGCGGTTTTTCCGTACTTCCTCTGTGGACTTGCTCTTGTCCTTGAGTTTAGTGTCCCCTGACTTGGGTCTCAGCTTCTCCATTTGCTTCATCCTTTCTTTATGTTTCTTGTGGCGCTCTTCAATCTCCTGGTCTTTTAGACTCAACATCTGACCAAAACTTGTCATTTGATAATCACCATCCACCAGCAGTTTTTCACGTGGACGATTATCTTTCCTTACTGTGTCCTTGGACTGAGTGAGCTTTTCATTTTCATCCTTAGCCTTAGATTTACTGTGGTCCATTCTGTTGTCTTTGTCCAATGTATCCCGACTTCTGTCTTTTTTCAGATCAAATTTAGGACTTTCTTCTTTTGACCTTTCTTTCAGAACAGTGACCTGAGGACTATCTTTCAACCCAGACTTCACATCCTCTTTGGAGTGTTTAAGTGACCCAAAGCCATCAATGTACTTATTCTTCTCCTCCTTTATTTTTTCCTTATGTTTCTCCTTCTTCTTTTTGTCCTTCGTCCTGTCACTGATGACACCAGCTGCTTTGTCCTTGTCCTTTTTGGACATCTCTTTTTCAAATTCCAAGGTTTTATCAAAGTCGTCTTCGCCGTCTCCCTTACTTCCATATGGGAATGTGTAAGGGTCTGCCTCTAGAGGCATGGGCTCTTTCTCAAAAGGTAGACTCTCTCTGCGGCTGTAAGACTCTCTGATCTCCTCTGTCTTGTCACGTTTGTCTCCTTTGTCCTTCTTGACCTTTTCTTTCTCCTTGTCGTGGCTTTTCTTGGACGAGGATGAAGAGGAATGCCGGTGCCTCTCTTTCTCTCTGAACTTGTCTTGGGGTGTAGATATGGACAGGGAGTCTCTCCTGTCCTCAGTCACATCAGTCAGGCTGATGGAGTCATAGTAAGTAGCGAGGATTGGCTCATGACCTCGGTCAGTGAAACTATCTGAAGAGATTTCACTGTTCTTGTCATTGGAGTCATCCTTGTAGTCATTCATGGCTTCTTCCTCCAATTTTTCTAAGAGGGACTTTTCATTCTCACCACTGCCTTTTGAGGGTTTCCTTTCCTTAGAATGGTCGAGCTTGTCTTTATATTTGCTCTTTGTCTTTTCCTCACTGGTGTCCCTTTTGTCCAACAGCTTCTGCTTATTTTTCTTCTCCTGATTTGAGTCCAGTGAAATTCTGTCTTTTCTTTCCTTGTGTTTTGCATCTACAGAATCTTTCTTGTCTTTGTTGTGTTTCTCTAGAGAGCCTTTTCTTTCTTTACCGGTGTCAAATGTGGTTTTTTCTTTCTTCTTTTCTTTGTGGTCTTTGTCCTTTGACTTTTCTGTGTTGTGTTTAGCCTCTGTAGAAGATTTTCTTATTTTTTCTGATGGGAAATGATCCAGCTCATCCTGATCAGGTGTTAAGTCTTTTCTGACGGAGTCAGACACAAGTGCAACAGCCCCATTGTAGCTGTCCTCGTCATCATCACTTTCATCAGTGAAGATGTCAGCTATCTTGTACCACGTTTTCTCACGGATTTTCTCAGGTTTTCTTTCCTCTTTCTTTCCCTCCAAAAAGTCCTTCTCCCTATCAGCATGTTTGTCTTGAGAGGCCTTTTCTTTCTTGTCCTTGGTCTGTTCTGAGGACATCTTTCGATCTTTGTCTTTGCCATGACACTCTTTGTGTTTGTCTTTGACGCCCTCCTTCTTGTCTTTGGTGCCCCTGTCTGCATCCTTTTCCTTGACAGTTTTTTCTGCAGAGCTTTTCTCGCCCTTATCTTTCTCCTGATCAGCTCCTCTGTCTTTTGTTTTCTCCTTGTGCTTGTCAGCTTTCGTCTTTTCTCGCTTTTCCACTACCTCACCCTTCTTTTCTTTCTCCTTTCCAGAATAGTTTCTTTCTCTGATATCACACGATTTACCGACAGCATCGGTGTCTTTGAAGAAAGCATCATTGCCATATTCATCTCTTAAAGTTTCCTGTTTGATTTTGACCTCTTTTCTTTCCTTCGTGAAGTCATTCGAGTCTTTACGGTCTCGACTGTTGTCTAAAGAGTCCTTGTCTTTCTTGTCTTTGACTGTGTCCGTGGACTCCTTCCGCTTCTTTTCTTTTTCAACTGAGTGACTGGAGTTTAATTTCTGTTTTTCTGACCAGTCCTTCTTCTTTTCATTTGTCTTTTCTGAGGAATCTTTGTCTTTCTTCTTGGAGGGGGCTTCTTTATCTGATCTTTTCTCATTGTGATCCGATTTCTTGTCCTTGACTTTGTTTTCTTTTCTCCTTGTCTCTTCCTTAACGGTCTCCACAATTAGTTTAACAGCGTTGTTGGCTTTATATTCCTTGTATTCCTTGACAGGAGCGTCCCAACTGTCATCTCCATAAAGGGAGGAGTCAGAGGACATCTCCGAGCCCCATCTGTCATGATGGTCATCCGAGGCACTGAGCTTTGTGTCCTCCAAGTTGAGGAAGTGGTTGTTAACGTCATAGCCTTCATACTCAGACTCTTCCTTCTGTGCTTTGTCTTTTTTACATTTGTCCTTCTCCTCCTTGGGGTTTTTCTCCTTGTCCACCTTTAAATGTTTTTCCTCTTTCTGCTCACTTTTCCTGTCTGTCTTTGAGGAGGACTTGTCCTTGGACTTTTTCTTTTTCTCCTCTTTGTGAGCCTTTTGTTTATCCTCCTTGGGCTTCTCCTTCTCCTTGACAGTTCTTTCCTTGTCCGATTTTAAAGGCTTCTCCCTCTCCTCTTTAATTGTCTTATCCTTGGTAGAGTCCTTTGTTTTCTTATTTTTCTCCTCTTTTGCTGTTCTGTGCACGTCTTTTCCAGATGACCAATCCTTATCCTCAGACTTGCTTTTCGAAAGCCTGTCCTCTTTTTTTGAATGGTCTTTTTCGTGTTTGGATAACTTGACCTTGCTCTCAGCGGGCGATTCTGCCTCAACAATTAGGGACTTCTGCCTTGAATCATCAAAATCAAAAGAATAGCTCTTGACAAATTTCTCATTCATGTCTTGATTGAGAACTAGACTAGGAGCTTTGTCCTTTTCCTTATTTTTGTGCTTGTGCTTCACCTTATGCTTTTTCAGCACTTTGCCATCTACATCGGTTTTGGAGATCGTACTGTCTGCATTGGAGTTTTTGTAGAGCTCAGAATTCTTCTTGTCTACTGTGCTACTGTGCACATTGTTATTCTTCTTTTTGATCTCCTGCGCTTTCCTCTTCACTTGTTTTATTGACTCTACACTGGAATCAGCGGAGGAGTAGTCGGACTCACTGGACAGTCTTGTTCTGACTGAATCTGAGAGAGAACTGACGTCGGACCACGTCGGAGATGAAACAGTCTTCCAGCCATCTGTCCTCCACTGCTTTGGATGCTGTTCTGCTAATGATGGTACTTGTTTCTGAGAGTTCGAGTTTCCATGGGAAGATGAAGAGGATGCATTAAAGCCAGGGGAGTCTTTCAGACTTGTTGCAGAAGAGTCCTTTATACTGTTTGAGCCCTTATCCTCCTCACTCTCCATATCCCCACAATCCGAGTCAGATGTACAGAACTTGTCATTGACTTTACCAAACCGCACTTCTTTACTGACATTGTTTTTACTCTCTTTCTTCCGTTTCTTTTTGACTTTATTCTTGTCTTTTTGTTGTTTAGAGCTCATGCTGCCAGAGTCTCTAGTCTTAGTATTTGTTTGCTGGGCTTGTTGCCGCGGCGTAGGCGCTGGCGTGAAAGACGTCCTATCATCCTCGTCTGAACTGTTACTGTCAGAGATGATCCGCCTGACAGTTTTCTTTGGTGTGAGCGAGTTGCTTTTGGAATAGGTTTTGACCTCCATCTTGGGTGTGGCGATCAAGCTGTTGGCCTTGATGACCATTTCCTTACGGAAGTCTTTTTTCAAAAGGTGTTTATCGTCCACAGGAGGAACACGTTCCTCCTCATCATCCTCATCAAATTCATACTCGTCTTTTACGGGTGTGACAGCAGATTTAGGAGTGTCAATGGTTTTCCCTTTCAACTTCAACTTCTCAAACTCTGAGTCCGTGTTATTGCCATCGACAGAGCTGGACGGGGCAAATGAGGGTGCATCTTCCTCCTCTGAAGATTCTGTGTAGAAAAAAAGAGGCAGGATCAAACAACTGATATAAATCCATGATCTATACTAAGAATTTACATAACTTATGAAAGTCACATTATTAGGTGTCTGGAAGATTTCATCATAAATACCTGATGAACTTTCTTCACTTGAGGTGTAAGTGCCTTTCCCCAGCAATAGATTCAGCATAGTTGGAGAGTTGGCAACCTTCAGTGCCGTTTCACCTTTCCTGTTGCTTTGACGTGGGTCCCCTCCATACCGTAAAAGTAGTTTAACCACCTGAAATGAATACAATTAAATATTGAATTACTATAAATCGCAATTTAAGAGTTGATAAGATAAAGTTATCTTGTGGTTCAGACTTTAAAGAGGTCAGAGGTTACAAAGTAAATGTACCACTAGCTTCATGGATAGGCTCAACAGACAGTCAGGGTAATAATCTCTTATGCAGTCTCATAATTACTGTATCTATCATTTTGCATTATGAATTTAGAAAGGTTATTTTGTTCTTTACCTAAAATGTGTGTATTCAGACATGAACTGCCTACATTTGAGGCTTTTTATTTTTTCTTACCTTGAAATGTCCATTGTTGGATGCATCGTGTAGAGGGGTGTCATCATCCAGACCCTTGGTGTTGACCTCTGCTCCGGCTGCCAGCAGCTGCTTGGCCACATCATAATACCCTCTGTTGCACGCCTCATGCAATGCAGTCCAGCCTAAACCGGAGAGGAAATTACTGCGTGAGAGATGTATCGAATATACAAATAGATATACATTGGTACACGCACAAAGTACAAGGACAGTCTATACAAAAAGCCTCTCACCTGCAAAGTCTTTTACATTCACATCAGCTCCCTCGCTGATGAGCTCCTTGATGCGGCGTGTCTCTCCACGGATTGCTGATCTGTGCAGCCGAGTCTCTCCTCTCTCATTCCGTTTATTCACTTTGTCTTTGGTTTTAGATGCAGAGTTTGGCGTTCCCTTCTGACCCATACTGGACTGTGACTGATGCTTTGGTGTTGTGTCTGTAAGTAGGAGATGGACACACATTTCAACAATCCAACAGTGAATTTGTTTTCATCGTCGTTTCTATTTTGTCGACCCTTATTTCCCCCAATACTATGAATACTGGTTTGCTTGGAGTGCTTACAGCCAGAAGGGGGCAATCTTACTCTAGCAATCAACAGCAGAGCACTTAGACCTACTTCACTTGAGCTCATTTTTTAAAGGTATATTTAAGGATTTAATACATTGAGGGCAAAATGACTTTGTCTACCACTAATAAACATACCACTTGACAGGACATTAGGAGGAAGTAAATGTTATGATTAATCATCTAACAGCAGATAGGATAACAGATAACAAATCAACTAAACCAGAATGCTTGAAGGCCTTTTACATTTGGAAGTCCGTTATGATTTGGCTCAAATGCTGAGATTGCACAATTAGTTCCAGATTAACGCAATACCAACAAAAGACTTGGTTTCATTTCCTGGACAGCCCCATGCTGTATTTCATAACAATAATTCCACTTCAATAATCACACTACTGTAAATTAACAAATATGTGACTGTTATGGCTGCAAAAACAGAACAACCACTTTTCTGACTGACAGTGACAGCATGGCTGTAATAAGAATTCACGTGGATTAGCTTGTATGACTAGATTCAAATCAAGCACCCGGTCCTTTCCAGAGGCAGAGTACGGCTGAGATGTGGCAACAAAACGTGCTCAACGTCCCAAAAAATAAACAAAAATAATCAATTGCATGCCCCATCTCCCCCTCTCAGCCTCTTTCTCTTTAAGACCACCATCATTGTTCTCACACACACACACACACAAAGACACACACACACACACACACACACACACACACACACACACACACACACACACACACACACACACACACACACACACACACACACACACACACACACACACACACACACACACACACACACACACACACACCTCCCATCCCTCTTTCCTTGTCTGCCAGCCGTCCACAGAGGACGTGGCCTCCATGATAAGCACGCACCTGGACTGTTGACGGACTCCTCAGCTGTCATTTGCATGAGCAAGGCCACCTGCTGCCGCTCAGAGAGGGGGTACCCGGCCCGGATCCCTGGCATCCCCATTCCGAACGGCAAACCCGCCTTCCGGGTGTTGGTTGGCTCCTTTTTAATCCGCTTCCGCTCTGGACCTGGTTTCTCTGCAACGATAGTGAGAGGAGAGAAGCAACGTTAATGTTATTATTGGGCTGCGTGGACACACATGTAGCCATGCACTTATTCATGTTCCAGAGACCCATCTGAAAACTAAAGGGGACAGAGCATTCTGCACTTCGGGCCCTGAGGGTCTGGAACGATCTGCCTGAGGAAACTGGGTCGGCTGAGTCAGGGATCTCCTTTAATCCCTTCTTAAAATATACTTTTATTGCAGCGCTTTTCCTTATTTTACTCGAGTTTTATTTTCATTTGTAATGCAATTTAAATTCCTTTAAAATGTTGTTCTTTTCCTTTTCGTAACTATTCATGCACTATAATAGTTTTTATACACCAAATCCAAAAAAAATCGTTATCGATTAAACCTGATGGTTTTATGGCTTGTATTTTGAAAAGTGGTCTAAGGATTAAATAATTTTATTATCAATCGTTCACGAACACGCAAACAAATCGAATTGACTCAAACTTGTGAAGGGTGAGTGTTGTTTTGTTATAGCAGTAAGAAAAACGTTTGTGAAATTATTCATTGGCTCAATTTATTATTGATCTCTTAATATGACTGCTAACAATTCCTTAAATTAGTTATCTTTTTTTGCCACATCATTACATTGTTTCCCCGAAACATAATTAAGTTGTTTATTTCTTAAATTTGTCCTTCACCTACATGAAACAATCTTTCACCAATATGAACATTTTCAAAAGCACACTGAATGCATCACAAGGGTAGGACACCCTGCAAAGTCAGCTAGTTTCCAAAATAAACATTAAAAAAAACATATTTGCATAACCATGTATATGTAGCCAAGTGTGTGAGAGGCTTGGTGGTAGCAGGGGCTGACTTTAGTGTTATTACCCTGCTGCTCCTGAGGGAGGGAGGGGCCAACCAGTAGTGTGTTTATGTCTGTCTGTCTCATAGCCAATCAGTCCGCATCCAGAAGAGAGGAAAGAGGGTGTGACTTGGCAGACCCAGGGTTATTACGAAATAGTTGGTTTACATTTCAATTCAATGTGGCCTTGCCAAGGTCGCCACATGCCTGCCTGCGTGCCTGATCGGTTTACTGGAGACACCGTGCTACTGGACAAAAGCAGCTGCTCCACAAAGACACACCCAGCAATTATTTTCAGCCGTAACATACCATCAGATGACCCTTACGGAGGGCAGAGCTACACATGACTAACACTTCAATCACTGAGGGGGAACAACTCCCAGAGCAAGAAAACGCGAGTGACAAAAAAAGATTCCTACCCAAAAAAGAAAAATAGGACCAACAAATGTCAACTGTGCATGTACAGAGACACCCGTAGATTTGTGAATGCGTCCAAGTCCAACTCCTTCGAGGCCTTTCTCGTTCCAAGACTGGCTGCATTGCTCAAGGCCACAAACGCACAAGTAAACAAGGCAAGAAGGAAGCATGGCGGCTGATGCTTCCGATGGCAAAAAAGGCTTTCCAGGAAAAGATTTTTCCAGTCACAAGTACAGAGCTGATGAACTTTCGCTAACATCTGTGAATACTTACAGCTAATGTGCCCCCACCCCTCTTTGATACGCTCTCACGTTTGCCATTAAGACACATTCCTTCAGCTAGACCTTTAACAGCTGGAACCACAGAAGCAGTCCAAACACGTTTTTTTTGAGCAACAGAACAGAGAAAGTGCAAGGCTAGCTTTTCCAGGCTATGTTTATAAGATTGGGAACCAGGAAGGCAGTTATTACCCATGTGGAGGACTGCTACTTAACGACACGCAAGACCAAAGTCTGGAATACAAGATTCACCATCACTGGCCTGCTCATCTCTGAGCAGGTAAGACTGTATTACACAAAAGGAACAAACAATGACACAGCATACTGTGCCTGCTTCATAGTGTGTATTTCTGTTGGATGTCTATTTAGGGAACACTGCTGGAGCTCTTATGTGTCTCAATAAATTGATATTACTCCGCTTACAGACATCGGTGAAACTCGACTAACAAGAAAAGAAAAAAGGAAAAGCAAGCTTGATGGGGTAGGCATTGTCCTCCCATGAATAGAGTGCCTACCTGAGCCAGGGGAGGAGACCACATGAAACATAAATGCCTGGAAATAATAGAGGTAGATTTTGATATGGCAGGCAGACAATACCACCGTGTCAGCTAAAGCCAAAACAAAACAGACTGTCTGGCTCGGATAACGAATGCACCTCCACGACCAGAAGAACCACTCCAACCAGCCAGACCAGGTATGTTTGACGGTAGCACGAAAGAGTGAAACAATGCTCTGTTTAGGGACTAATGAACACTGCATAAACAGGAAGTCGAGTGAGACGAGGCAGGAAGTGGCCAACAGGATGTTTGTCAATGCTTTTGTATTGAGCAAGAGAGACTGATAGAAATACAGTATGAACATATTGAGTGAATGATGCTCTGCCTGACCTCTCTATATATGACTGTTACATACTGCTTTAATCAGTTATGCAGTGACTGTACTGCTTCTGTCTATCAGTGTCATTCAGAGCCTGTGTGAGTCTGGGAGACAGAAAGACAAATATAACCTGCCAGAGGGAAAACATGTGTGGGCTGAAGATCTGCGCAAAACCACTGTTTTGATTTTTGCAACCCACTCTACGTGGCTCAGCTCGCACCTTCCTTCAACCTTCACAGACACGACCATCATTACTGTGCCGCACAACTGACCCGGTGGCAAAGGCTATGCTGCAATTACAATTAATATTCTAGAGGGCTGCAAAGGAAATGACAAAGTTCTTCCGTGTGAGCACAAGCTACAAATCCAAAGACGTAAAAAAAGAGCAACTGACTTAGACAGCACCATTAGCAAGCTGGCCACATTTGTTTGGATAATACATTTCGGTCTTTTGTAAATTCTAGGAGGGCATTTTCACACCGAAAAACAATTCTTTACTGGTATGTATGAAGTCGGCCTGCTCAGACAGGGTACAGAGATGTGCAGCTCATTTTTAATGCCACCAAAATAACTAATTAAACTCATTAGCCACAGACTGTCTGACACAGAGACATAAAAATATTAGCGCTGCATCAATTATTTGTCTTATTGATTAATGGATTAGTCGTTAGAAAGAGTCCAAAATAAGCTCATCAAATTGCTTGTCCAGTACAATTAATGTCATGTCAATTGGCCAATAGATTCATCTACTCATATTAGCAGTATACTTTTTTTTGTGTGTGGCTGTAATCAAACATTGTTAAAGTGAACGCTGACAGCATGAAGCAACAGAATGAAGTCTTTGTGTTGGTCTCACTCCTCATAAGATGATAGCTGTCCATTATTTAATTGTTTTCCAACTAAGAGGACATAAAGAACAGGAAGAAAAGATTCTGTTGTTTTCCTGTTCTGGTACTTCAGTGAGGCTAGCTCTCTAGTTGTTTTCACTCGTAAACAGCCTCTGGAGACTTATCCTTCTCAGCGCCGCCTGTACTATTTATCGCTGACCACTGTGGATAGTGGAAAGGAGGCTGACCTCAAGGAGGAGGAATGCTAATGTCTAGCCTCTTCATGAGGAGGTCATGGGAGGCTTGGCAATTCTGTGAAGGAGCATTGAAGTTTGCAAAGCTTTGATTAACTCCAACTTGACTGATCTGCAGTGTGCGGTGGACAGTCGTACGATGAGTGCATATTCTGTCCCTGCTCTAACTCGCTCATAGGCTCTCTTGTAATGTTTGTAAACACTAAGCAGGCTACTTGCATGATTAACCAGTTGCTTAGTCCGACCCCTTGACCGCAGACTGGCCAATTATAGTGCTTCATAGACTCTCGTGCAATCGTTTCAGATTTCACACTAGCCATGGCTAGACGTTGTGCAATAGTGATATTTGTTACCCGGAGAGGTTGGACAGAGAACTATTTTTCTAAAACGTTATATTTCTATGTGAAATCCTGTGGCGCTAACATTAGCACATCATTAACTAGCGTTAGCACTTCTATGCTATGCTAGCTAGTGAAGGTGTACTGAATGTCTACACATACTGCTTTTTAATGATTGTAACAGGGAATAAAGATACCTGGCTTTACAGCAACAGTGTTTATTTAATTTCATTGTGTTCTATCTCGGTCGCCGGGTGATGTGGTGGTTCACTTTTACACTGATCTGTAACTTTATCCTTTAGCGTCTCCATTTATCTTCCAAACCTGTTTTTGCTGCTCAATCAGTTTGTCTTCCTGGATATATCCTTCAAATGTATATCGAAGACCCTTCTGTCTGCTTCTCTGAAAGTACTGTTTTTTCTAAAAGCAGAGTTGACGTGGTAGCTCGAACAGCTTAACAGAGTAACAGCGGGGGCGGGGCTTAGCGAGGGGCCAATTGGAGGCTTAGTTAATAGCAATGCTTTACTGCCATTATAGCCCAAGCTCAGGCTAAAGTTGATCTTTCAGATATATTTGGTATTCCCTCTGAAGACAATGTCCAACACTACATTTTAACACACCTCCAAATAGCAAAGCTATGACCCATTTCAAATATGTAGGAAATTGACTTGATAGTATTTAAGAGCTACACTGGAGAGAATCTTGTTGTGAAGCATCTGCGGTGTAACATATTAGCATTTAAAACACAATACCAGCAAATTCCATCCAACACTGTTCTAAATTGACTTGCAATATTTTGGCAGACTTAAGCATTTCCCGAAGGCTGCTTACACACCACTACGTTTTGGTTTTAATACTCACTACTTTTGTAACGCTTATGCCTAGCGTCTAGATGGATATTGTTTGTTTTTAAACACGGTTTTAAAAGAAAACATAGTCGAGTGGATGACTCCTTAGTTTGAGCCAAGAACATGGCTGCAGAATATTTTGGTATATGCTACCATACCCCATGGTCACCTCCATCAGCTCAAGCCACAGAGGACTGGAGAGTTGATAATGGGGTATGGTTAGAGTGTGGGGAATGTGGGGGGAGAGTTGTGAAGTGTTACATTTTGCAAAGAGGCTAGACACTGAGGCTAGAGCTTGAATGGCCATGCAACAAAGTCGGACTGTAAAACACAGACATATGCAGAGACAACTCAATATGCAGAGCAGAAAAGGATGCAAACACACTACCCCAAGCTGAAATAGAAGCAGAGAAAATACACTTGAATTATTAGGCTAGCCACCGCTAAGACAAAACAAATCTTGCCGATGTGATGAAATACATCCTTTGAGCACCAAGATGAGAGACAGATGCTAGCAACTTGATTGTGTAAACTGTGAGAATTGTGCTGTGGCTTGAGCCCTGGAAACTTCCTGGCTTCTACAGTTTGTAAACATGAAAAACGATTGAGAGACGGTTCCATTTGTAATATGTTGCACACATGGAGGTAAATTTGAGAGTCAAGGGCTGAAAGACCATACAGCCCAACCCAAGGAGAGCTCAAGCTATCAGCATATGAATAGACCGTCCAGCTGTTGTTCCCTCAGGGGAGAGTTCACATACCCCCTTACTGAGGGGGGTGCAGTAAAACGGTTTCTTCGAGCCTAACACAGCAAACATGTGAATAATATCAAACCAGCTAGTGAGAATAATAATATAATATAATATACAACAAGTGTATATAATTCCCCAACAAACGGTACACTACATAATCTTGCAACATTAAAGTAATCTAGCAGAAGGCAACGACAGGTACACAAACTACAGAGATTCAAGATAAAACAAGTTACAGCTTCTCAATCAAACTGAGCAATGACAAACAACCCCATGTGTCTACATAATACATGTCCAATCTTACTGGAACCCAAACCATGAGAGTCATCCGTTGCAGCAGGCATGCTTTTAGCTCTGCACTCGTTTTTTTTCAAGTAGAATCAAAGAACATAAACCAATATAGCGACCCAGCCAGCGTGGATGATGAAGGCCGTCTCCAAAGCATCCGTTGATGGACTTATCAACAAACTAAATCCTGAACCCTGAAAGCCCAAAGCCAAACAAGCATGAGCAGTAGTCCTCCTCTCCCTAATTAAAGAAAACACAAAGCCGGAGCCTTACCAAAAGCCGGACCTGGTCAGTCCAGCGCGTTAAACAAACTCCCACTTAATTGGATCATGAGTTTGTGTGGTCCTCCTCTCCTTTCAGAATGCAACTGTAGGAACAAGTTCCTCGGTTCTTCCACGGACTCACAAGCTGACTTGAAGCTGGAGCTAGGAGCCCATTCACCTCACAAAGCCCAGCCCCTCTTTTCACAGAGCACGCATAACTACTTCCTGCAAGCTTGAGTGGATGTGATGTAACTCCCATTTGATTGCCACTTCAAAGTCACATGCAGTAGAAGCAAAGTCTACGTGTGTGCTCTTACCTGAGTCAGAATCTTTCTGGTCTCCATTAGCTCCAGCAGTGAATGGCAGCTTCCTTTTAGGGGCCTTTTCTTTCATCTCTTTGACCCCATCACTGCGATCCAATTTGGGAGTCTTATTTGACAACACTTTATCCTGTAAAAGAGGCAAAGCAGAACACAAAGGGAACTTTAAGTGACATGGGTCAGATTTGACACAGCTTTAAATCAGAATGAAGAAAAAGGGACTAATTTAAACATCTAAAGGAGTTCAAAAAGAGACGTAGGCTAATGCAGTCAGTCATATATGAGCTAGCTGCGGCTTTAGTCTGTGCCGTTCTCTGCCCAGACTGTTAACTATTATGGGCTTCGTGGAGCAAAACTTTTCCATTTAGATTCTTCCTAGATTCCAGAGCAAAGAGCCGGGGAGCCCTGGGAGAGGCGGCTGAGCCGACGCCGACTCGGCTCTGTGGTCTACAGCTGCTGGAAACAATCACAAACCCAAGAGTATCTGCTACCAACAGATGTGAATACTTGTGTGCTTGAGATCCGATAGTGACTTGCTTAACCTGACCAGAGGCTTTACAGCAGTTAATAGCTGAGAAGACGCGGCAAAAGTCTGGATATGTTTATCATGAATTCTTGCTGGGTTACAATTACATATTTTATTATGATAAATATCGACATATCAATCGGTTTTTTTTATCAACTAATCAATAGATTCACCATAAGTAACTGGAGCTCAAAGAGATTTCTTCAAATTGCTTATTTTGTCTCATCAGCAATCCAAAAACCCAGAGGATTCATTTTACGATTGCATTGCTTTAAAAGCATTCTGGTGTACTCTGAGAAGAAACTTAAGTGATAAGATATTTACTTTAAGCAAAAAACAAATTTATTATTCAGCTCTTTGACCTCATCATCTCATCAGTATCATCCGGGCCTCATTTTTCATGTTCACCAAAGTTATCACCACGAAATCCCCTCATTCTACTTTGAGTTAAAAAAACAACCTGCAACCATCCACCTGTGTTCCGGTTTAACGTTAACAACTTGGTAACTCGAATTTTCAGCTCCTTCCACAGATTTTCTATGAGAGTCTGGCTAAGCTTCTTTGTCAGTGGGCACTTACAAAAATCGGCAAGAGGTCAAATAATTATATATATATATATATCCTTTACTGTATGTAGCATATAGAGCACACATGGCTAAAAGCATTTGGAAGCCACTTATAATAGAATAATAATATACTATTATAATACAATCATTTCTTTAACTAACGACAGCCAGAGCTGCACTTCTCAGCGGGAGGCTTTCTTTCAGAAAATATTTACCACGAATGCCCAGGCCAGAAACGGAACACTCAATACATCCTACTGTGCAAATTATTGCTTGCAGGCTTTCTGATAATTCCCGTTACGTTTTTGTTCCTAAATTGCGATAATAACGAAAGTTAGCAGTTGGCAAAGTTTTGCATGCAGTGTACGTTATCCTTAACCGAGCAAGTCTGAACTGTTACGGTACAGAACATAACTTAAACTTTAACGGAGGGAAATGAAGACGCTGTAGACATCTTAATGCTGATTGGCCAAGACTCGACACCAAAAAAAATCTCTACGAATCTCCACGATCCACGTGGATGATATATTTTGATTCAAAACTGTGAATTTCGCCGAAAAGCGAGAAGTTTGCAGGTATGAATAATTGTGTGGTTGAGGAGGGAGAAGTGAGTGAGAGCCAGACGTTTCAGTGAATGACAGAACGGAGTATCACAGCAGCAAAGAACAAATACATATCCCCACATATAGAGCTGTCTGGCAACACAGCACGGTCAAAGCAAAGCTGGAACACAGGCCATGCAACGAATTTAAAATGAGTCATTCATTTAATGTAAATCTTTATTCAAATGAATTACCAACCAAATACTTTTTTGATTTTTTAATGATCTATTTATCATGCAGAGTAAATGCATCTCCCTTATAAACACTAGTCCATCCTGCAGCATTTCAGGTAAAGACTGTGCTTGTAGAATACAGATACAGTTATAAACATTACAGGACTAATCCCTCAGTGAGAAGTGAATCACCAGCCATGGATTCCCTCTGTTGGGAATTCCTGCTACATTTGTCAAATTGCTCAGTCCAAAATGTATTTTGATATAAAAAGGTCAAGCTGTCCAGTATGCTTCATGTACGGAGGGTTTGAGGTCTCATAGCGGAGATGCAGGAGCAGGTCAGATGTGATGTTCAGTACACGCACTCATTTATTTCACCAAATCACTCTGTCCCCTGCTCGTCTCTCTCTGTCCTCGGGGCAGCTTTTCCATTATGTGTCGACTCTTTGAACTCCTCCCCCTGCCCTGCCCCACCCCAGTCATAAGACCATGATGTCATGGTACAGTAGAGACAAACAGTGTCAGCTACAGTGATCTCTCTCCCTTTCTTTCTCAGTCTGTGTCTCCGCTCAGCGACACACAGGAAACACACAATTCATGCAAAAGCACGATGTACACATCAGAGCGTGTGCAGAAGCTACAGTCAATCCAAGCGGGGAAAAACAAGAAGCAATCGAGTGATTTCTTTAAGAGAAGAAAAAATGTAAAATAAAACAGCAAATGTAGCGCTAAATTGCATTGGTAGAAAATGGTATACATCTACAAAGTCTATCTCCAGAGTTGGACTGGATTCTTTTTTTTTCTTGAGTTAAATTCAAAGAAAGCTTTGACTCGAGACTTTCCTCACATCTGCCTTCACAAGACACCCTGTTTGATGGTCTCCTAGCAATGCCTGCTCTTTTCGCCTCCCTCCGTTTTCCACCCACCCCTGTGCGCTTCATTCCCTCCCTCCCTCCATGCCAGAGTCTGATGCAATCCTTTGCAGAGGGTTGTAAACCTATGCCTGCATAAGCTGTACCTCTCTTCTCTTCGCCTCTAGTCGCTGCTCCGGGTATAGCCGAACAGTTGGCACAATCCATGCCAGAGTCTGATGCAATCCTTTGCAGAGGGTTGTAAACCTATGCCTGCATAAGCTGTACCTCTCTTCTCTTCGCCTCTAGTCGCTGCTCCGGGTATATCCGAACAGTTGGCACACACCCATGACATCATCAAGCTGCGTCTACCACTTAAATCCACAGCAAACAACACGGCTGTACCAGTGTCAAACTCAGGGGACGCTGCCTTCATAGCCTGCGTTTCAAGACTGAATATTTCTTAACAGGTCAGCAAGGCTGTCGAATCCCAAAGGTGCCTCTGAATCTGGCTGAGGAATTCAGAACTCAGCCTCATGTTGCCTGAATCTCAAAGACACAAACACTGCATTCTTTGCGGCAGTCACCAAATTTTCTTATTTATTTTAGCCTACGTTCCCACCGTCTGTGAGGCCTTACAAGGTTTTGAAATTGTTGGTCAGATGTAGTGGTTCAGTGTCAAGTTTCAAGGACAACCAGCAGTTGGCATTACATGTTGTGTACACAAACATTTGGTTATTGTGCATGGTGTGTTTGTCTGTAGGCTTTTTTTCAGTCTTACCTTCTTCCCACCCTGCTTTTCCACCATGTCGGTGTTGAGTGGGAAGTGGTCCAGCTGGGGGGTTTTAGATCCCCCACCTTTGGGCATCGTTCAGCTCTCCCCACGCCAAGCTTCATTCACGCTGCCATTGCATCGTCATCAACCGTCTGGAACAAAGGGAAAGAAGAAAAGGTTAGCAACTGGCCACTACGTTTCTTTGAAAACACATTTACACATTGCCAGGCGATGCAGCCATTAGCGGCACATCAAGCACTCGATTTTCAACCATTAAACCCTGATCTGAAAGAGACGATGAGAGGGAGGACAGCAGGCTGAGGTGCAGCTGTGGGAGGCAAAAAGCTTATCTGTTGGTGAGCAAGGTCTTCCCAAATACCCTAAAAACTATGCTCGGTAGCATCTGCTTATTTTAAAAAGCAAGAGAAACTGCAATCCCTTTAAAAAGCAGCAGAGGGACACGATTCAGTCATATACTGGAGTTTAGATACAACACCAGGACGGACCATGTGAGATATTGCATAACTCCAATGTGGGATACAGACAGAGCTAGGAACAGCTGAGGAATTTCTTCAGGAACGTGACTGGCACGTCTCGACAAAAACCCAAACAGCTACTTACCGTCATAGCTAGCCACCCCTTGTAATTGTGGGCGTTACCCTGTTCTCAATCATGTCATCCCTACATAGTAAGAGGGATCATCGCCTTCTTGCAACCAGAAACCTAGCTGCTATGAGTGATTGGTTTTATCATGAACTTAGTGAATAGAGCACACTTGTCTGTGCAAGTACACAAAACAATCCTGAAAAGAGGCCTTCTGCCGCACAGGGCCATGAATTAATCATACATTTCATCCCTCAGCTCTCTCCTCCATAATGCACTGTTTTTTCTGAGTGCGTCCGAGTATGATCATCCTTGTGACTGAGTGAGTGACCAGATGAGACCATGAGTGGCTGCAGCGGTTTTTTTTCCTCTACTTTGAGACACTGGCAATCCTATCTTCCCTGGCGCCACTTCCATCTCCACTCCCCCACCCTCATTCCCTTCCCTCTGCAGTTATCCTATTCAAAAGACTGCTATTTATATCCCCCCCCCCCCCCAGTCAAGACAGCCAGCCAGCCAACCAGAGAGGTACGGAGCTACAGAGGATGTAGCGCTCCCTCTTTTACTGGTGTATGGAAAGAGACATGAGCAAACACAGCAAACCACAGCCCCCCTCCTCTCTCCTCTGGTTCATTGTTACTGCTAGGCTCCTGCTTCAACCTCCCATAAACTCCCACCTCTCAGCATACCAAACAAAGCAACAGGAAGGTTGATTACTCTCAGAAATAAACAAACCACACACACACCAAACTGAGTCAGCTGGACTTCTAGAACAACAATCTCTGCACTATTTTGGGACTACGATGATGGGCAGTTATAGCTCTAGAACATTCAGCTGACATGCGAAACACAAGAAAATGATGTTTGCAAGCAAGCGGTCACACAAGACGCACAAAAGGAGAGGACACCCTGTTCAAAAACCACAGGCCCCATTTCCTTTTGTAATTTCATCCCAATCAAAATATACAGAACATCTGCTAACCTTGTGACTCTCTGAGTGTGTCTCGTCCAGTCAAGTGTTGATTAACTCCATCTGTGTATTTGTATGTGAGTGAATATACAAAAATAGCACGTAGTATATGAAAACTAAGTTTCTCATCATATTGTTTTACCAAATATACTTTGTGCCTTTACAAGGACATGTGTAATGAAATAAAGGTCGGGCGATCCTTTCTACGTTCATATCGTCCAATCATAGCTGCTCAAGATCGCTGATAGGCGATCCCATCACCAGGGGGCAGTGTGGCGCATCGTCTGAAGTTACGTGACGAAGCATTTAAAAGAGTGTGAGCATTGTATCTAAAGTCCGTGTGTCTGTGCTCGGTGCGACATCACAGCATCGTGATGCGTTTAACACCAGGCCATCATCTTATCTTCAAAATCACAATCCAATCAGAACCATGAATTGGGCTGTTCCAAATAGTTCAAAGCATCGCAGTTTCATTCATAACGTGGAAATTTGACAAAAATACATTCGATAGGCCTACGGCCCCATTTATAACGTAAACTTCTCTTATGGAGCAATAAGCAAAGTTATGGTGAGCAGGCACATGGAGAACAGCGATGCAGATAGATTATTGTCTGCTGACCATAGCCAAAACTCCTAATAACAGTCATGCCTCGACACCAGAAACAACCCCGGAAGATTTGAATGTTTGACGCATGACGTCCAGTTAACTTGGCAATGGAGATGAGGACTGCAGAAAGAAGTGAGGAGAGGTGAGCCAGAGAAGCCATCTCTTCCAAATGAAGGACGGGACCTGCCAGTACTGTTATCCATCCGGTCTCCCTCCCTTGCACACACACCTTTCTTTCTACGTATCCTTTCTCTCTTCATCCTCCGGTAGCATCCTCTCTATACTCCGAGCCACTCCCTCTGCGGTCAGATAGAGGCCAACACTTCAGCATATTGCAGCATACTCTATGCACACTCACAGATGCACCGACACACACCACAAGCACACTTACATCAGGATGTTACAGTAGCAGCTCACTTGATTTCGGAAATGTAACAAGAAGGTCTGACTTCAAACATGACAATATGTAGTGATTTAAAAACAGACATGCTATGATTGAAATCACCTCTTGGCTGTGTCTAGCAACTAGTGAAACTCGTCGTGTAAAATGAGCACTGGCCATCGACAACAAACGTGAATTCTTCAGTTAAAACAATTTATGGTACAAGCAGCTATTCAGCTATTAGCTGAGTTAAGTAGCAGTGGCCTCCAGAGTGATTCAATGATGCTATTTCAGGCTTTGTACAATAAGAAGACGTGTATGTAAACAAATGTAAATGCAGCCATATTTAATAATAGTGCATGTGGTTGTGAGTTTCTTCCTTTTAAAACATTAATATTATAATTGAAAATACTGTTACTGTATGGTGTAACATCCTGGGATGAACACAAGCTATTTTTTACCAGAGTTAGTCTACGAAAGTGCAAAGCATTACACACCGCTACGTTCAAGAAGACAAATGCTAATTTATCGGCAGACGTTCAAAACTATGATCTCAAACCTGAAGGGCGCATGGACCAATTTTTACCATGCAGGTTTTTAGCACGGCAAGCAATTCTGCTAGAACATGAACTGTTGATTATATTGTTATTATTATTATTATTATTATTATTATATATGGGGGAAACGACATTCAGCAATGGGAAAACACAAAGATGCAGATGCACAGCCCTGTGAAAGAGGTGAAGGTGCATGTGCAGAGATGAAAAGTAGCTGTCTACTCCAACTCTGTGCCACTCCTAACTCATGACTCCCCACACAGAAACACGCCTCACATTTTACACACCGACAGCTGAGCAACACAGCAGCTGCATACAGGGATGGGCATGCTGCTCTCTGTCCGTCTGTCCGTGCTCATGTTTGTGTGTGTTGTGCAGTTTGCAGACACATATCACCAGCACGCTCCCTGGCTGTCAGTCAACTGATCTCGGTGTTGGTTAACAATGACGGTGACTAAGAAATATCTTTTGATGGATAATACAGGTGCACCTTTATCTCAACGAAACAACTAAAATGAACACCAATCCGCACTGCCACAAAGATACTTAAAATGGAAAAATCTAAACTTCCACTGAAACACAGCTCCAAGTGTGCTAGTGACCATCCAACACATCTGAAGTTGATAGCTAATCCTAACAGCTAAAAACTGGCTTAATGTGCTTTGTGGGTCATTCAAAAGCAAATGTTGTTGGTTGCCATTTGTTTCACATTCTGCACATAATAGTGTTGTTAATACTCCTTTTTAAAAACTCTTTCAAGTCTCTTAAAGCAAAAGCTACAAACAGTAGCTGTCCTGTGGAAGCCACAGATACCGACACAGCTTGTTGTTTTGATTCAGAATCCCCCATAGTTTTACACTATTATAAGTTTTAGGCAAGATAATAAAAATCACAACCTTGCTTCAGCAGAGACGTCACATTTCTTTACCCCTCTTTGCAGACAAAAGACTTATATTTTGTCTGCTTCCAATGTCTTCCCTCAGTTATCCCTGACTAATTACACAACACATGTAAAGGTGCAAAAATGACTTTACCCCAACCTCTCTCACTCCAAACTGATTTATCACCGTCACACTAGGGCTGGGCGATAAATCGATTTAATCGATTAATTCGAATGTGTGCTTTAAGGCGATGTGTTTTATTGAAAATCGAGAAAATCGCCCCCACCCCTCCCCCCCGTTGGGTTCCCGTAGTAGAGTGCGCGCGCATTGTTTACAAACGAAAACAATGGCGGCCAGCAGTGAAGCTCTCGTTCTTAAGAGAGGGAAGAATGTGTCTTCGGTGGTCTGGAAATGGTTCGGGTTCGTGTCATCTGACACAGAACAAACAGCACCACGATGTAAGGTCTGTCTAAAAGCTATTGCTACAAAATCAAGCAGCACAACAAATTTAATGCAGCACCTCAAACAGAGGCATGCTGCCGAGTGGGAGAGGTGTTGTTGCCCTGAGGAGGGAGCAGGACCGCGGGAGCACAAGCGACGCCGCCGCCACCTCACAACAACAACCCAGCATTTTGGAGACATTCACCAACTGTACTCCGCATGAGAAGAAGAGTGCCCGGTGGAAAGCCATCACGGATGCAGTCGCGATGTATATCGCAAAAGATATGGTGCCCATATACACCGTGGAAAAGCCGGGGTTTATTCACCTTCTCAAAGCTTTGGACCCCAGATACGTGCTACCAAGCCGTAAACATTTTTCTGACGTTGCCTTGCCTCGGCTGTACAATAGTACACGCCAAAGGATCTCTGCGGAGCTGGAGGGGATGTCATTCTACTCCGCAACAACTGACCTGTGGTCCAGCAGGTTGACCCAGACACCGATCCACTTGACTGGTGGAAGCGTCACCAACTTAACTTTCCAAGGATAAGTACTTTAGCAAAGAAATACCTCTCTGTGCCAGCTACAAGTGCCCCCTCTGAGAGGCTTTTCAGTGTGTGGGGGGGCATTGTTACATGCCACCGTGCATGCCTGAAGCCAGAGGTAGTAGATAAGGCTTGTCTTCCTGGCAAAAAATATTTAGAAAAAACATGCACTACTGTTTAATACTGTTGGTTATGTTGTGAATGCACTTGATTTTGTTTACATGCACTTATTTACTGTGCAAAATATGTTATGTTGATGTTAGATCAGATGTTGCACTTTTGAAAATGTGAATGTTAAAGGGTCACATACATTTTATTTCATGCTGTGTTTGTATCAGTGTATTCAGTTAGAAAAGCTTACTGTAAAAAGTTACATTTGCACAGTTGTTTACAATGGAAGGCTACTATTTAATGCCATTTAATGTTATGTTTAATTTAATTTTATATTTAAATGATTCAGGGAAACAAAAGAGTGACCAAATACTTTTTGTATACTACAGGCACCTTTCTACAATGTTCAGGTTTTGTTTGCACTTTATTTTTATCAACCTACTTGGGAAAATCATCACAAAATTAAATAAAAAATAGTTTTCAACAGCTTCTGTCATCTGCAAAAATTTGGGGGGAAAAAAATCGATTTAAATCGTGAATCGGATTTTTTGTAAAAAAATCGGAGATTTTTTTTTTAGGCCATATCGCCCAGCCCTACGTCACACCAACAACTGAGGTATCAACATCGAGCCATAAGCCCTTTGTTGATAAAATGCTTGTCATTCATAAATCATGATCAACTCCTTTGAACTCGTACTGAAGGGTGTCATTTTGTATTGATTTTGACTGTGATGTGACACAGTACATACACACGTACACAAACACACGCATATATAAAATATACATTTGTCTGGTTATTTTAACACTAAAGTGGTACCATCTCATCCAGGTTATGCATGTGTTTACCCTGCAGCGCCTGTGGCAGCAGCAGGAGAATGGGCTACAGTAGGACAGCAGCTAGCAGCTAGCTAGCCTGTTTGTTTAGTATGCCAATAAAGCCGGCCGGGCTCGACTGCTGTATCCTGGCAACCGGAGCCCAGCCTGGCGGCTCAGTCCCTGACCCGGGTCCATTCACTTCATTATGAACCCGTGTAGAGAAAGAAGAGCCCCGACACATGAACACACACACAAACGTGTGCTAACACACACAAGCGCTGAGTGGAAAGATGCATTATGCTAGAACAGAACTGTGTGCTTAAAAAGTGTGGAGCGTTGTATCAAAGAACAGTGAGTATCTGTACTTCTTGAGGGTGGAGATCCATTTTTGAATTATAAAAGATATGCATTTAGCATGCTAGCCTACATACTCTATACGGTATTGTTCCTGGTTTGCATTTTCAGCGAACAAGGAGGTTAAACAAAATGGTACAACATCTCGAGCTATCATTTCTTTTCCTACTTAATAAAAGTGAGCACGGTTAAATGTCGATATGAGCAGCAGCTGACACACAAGGGCATCTGGAAATGACAGACATGTATTTGAAATGTGAGCGAGTGGGAGTGGTTCTGTTATCCAAAAGGCTCTCGGAGCAGAGAGAGAGATGTGGGGAGGAATCCAATCACTTGGTCAGATTCTCTATTCTGAGCACGTTCACTCTCCCTTACACCTCTCTGTTCCATCCAACAGCCGCTCAGTGCTTGCTGCCCGCCTGCCAAATCATGGTGTCTTTGCCAGTGACCTCGCAAAGATAGTGGCAGACCTGCGCATATGTGTGTGTGTGATATATATATATATATATATATATATATATATATATATATATATATATATATATATATGCAGCTAGGCTGCAGGAAAGGCCAGAGACAATCTCGTGCTTTCTGGCTCCCTCCTCTCAATCCCTCAGCTTCATCAGTGCTCCGACTCATTCTCATTTCTTCCCCCTCTCAGAGTACTTCTCTCTCTCATCTGCCTTTCTCTCTATTCTCAACATCTCTCTCTCACATTGCCACAGCACACATGGAAATGCCTGTTGCCTAGCAACTCTGGGATGAGACAGATGCAGGCCTATCAGAGAAGCCGGTGAAAGAGTTGAGAAGAGAGAGAGAGAGATAGAGAACCTATTGATAGACGAGCGCTTCTGCATATATCAACCTTAAGCAATGAGGATTCAATCCCTTTCTGACCTTTGGATCACTGTCGGACAAAACAAAGCTGTTCCACTCATTCACGGACTACATGTTGTGATAACACAGCTACCACATATGTCTATAGTCATGTGGCACATGTGAACACTGCGACAGGACAACAACACAAGAGGTTGCGCAGTAAAACTGTACTATTGCTGAAAACATTAAACTGGTGTGTAGCAATCACACTATCGAGCAATTGGGGCTGTAGTCAACTAAAGAAAAGCAGTGTGTTGACTATTCCATCTACTCTTCAACATTCTCCAAATCCACTATTCATATTAACTTTTGATTTTAGGGACAAGATTTAAACCATTTTCTTTTTTAACGAGAGCCAATTCGTACCACCAAACTCGTAAAAATATGCATTAATCAACCAATCCAGGCACGCAAACTGCCAACTTTATGCATTATATATTAGTACAGCTGTCTGGACTGAGAGACAAGGACAGCTCCTGTCCTCTTGAGCTCCTCTCAAGGGGGACAGCTACAGCTTGAGCGGTCCTCCGTGTCTACTGAAGTGGGAAGATCTAAGCTAAATAATTGTTAAAATGATGTTCTTCATTGTTGAATAATAGCTCGACGAGTAACCTTTCGTTAAAGACATGAGCTCTGTCTCCCTCTCACCCTGAAAATACTGGATTAAGAAGCGCTTTTTTACGCAGTTAAGTAACACCAGCAAATATTAAATTATGTCCAACAAGAGCACATCAACCAACCTTTGGACCAACTGACCAGATGGTGTCAGCCCTGCAAGCAATATAATCCAACACGTTTGCAGAACTACCACCACTACGTCCACACAACAACAGCAGCAGCAGCAGCACTTAATAAATCAGCTGAAGCCACATTAGCTGCTCCAATTCTCTAGTTTGCTTGGCCTTATTTTCACATTGCCCAACACCCCCCACTGAGTTGTTAAGCAGGACTGATGGAGAGAATAACAGTGTTTGGTAGACCAGTCTTCCCATGCAGGGGATGCACACAGGCCTTGGAGGTGTCCTACTTACAATATTCTAAAAAGGGGTGATTTAAAGAGATACTTTTGCTATTTTAAATTCAACATCAGCATTTCTTCTTTCCTATCACTGTAAGTATTCCAGTTAGAAGTTGTTGGCACAGGCTCAGTCTGTGTGACAGCACGCATGAAGCAGCTACCCAGCCTGGCCCTTAAGCTACACCCACACTGAGCTGCTCACTGAATTTAGATCTCAAGACAGAAACACTTCTGTACAGAGAAACTTTTTGTACAGCAACCGTGAGTGCTCAATATTTTTGCAGCAATTCGTGGCATGTCTTTACCGTCAAGAAACACAGAACCAGGTTCATGCCCCGAAGATTCATGCCCCACAAACTCCAGCAGCAGTTAGCGGCTGACCGGCAGAATTGGCAGCGAATTGGAGAGACAACAAGATCCGGGAGCTCCATACCCTCCGGGCAGAGGACGAGAGCAGACAGTTTTACGTCACACAAGTAGATGACACAGTTGGGTTTAACGTCACGCCTCTTCGGCTCACGTGATGCCAGCATGCTATCTGAAATAATGCACTCGGCGGATCTTGCTTGTGGACTCTCCGTGTGAAAGAGCTATAGCGACCAGTGGACGCGCTTCATATTAACAGAAATAGACAACCTTTGCATTCCAGGTTAATGAAAAACAATAAATAATGATAATGCAGGGGCACCAGAGGAAGATTTGGGACAGGTTCATCCCACATTAAACAAAAAGCTGTGTAGCACAACTCAGTGGTTAATGGAAAGATAAGATCGAGGAGGGGGAGTGCCTGAATAAAAAACACATCTCTGGCAAAGACTGACACGGTTTGACCCGTCCTACATCAAAAACTGAATGAACTAACGGGTGAATAAATCTCCTTCCAGGACAGCAGAAAACTATTCTTCAATAACGAATGTTTGAAACGCTTCTGTATCCGACACATAACCATGACAAAGTGTGAGATTGCAGAAATAGATAGTTATTCTGGGAACATAAAACATGTTGAGATTCTACTAATGCCGTGAATAAAAGTCGATTCATCCTCGTATTCCTGAAGATGAAACGTTAGCTTACGTACTGTTCACATGCACTCGCATACATGAAAAATATACGATCAACGCCTTTGGCAAATGGACTTATTATATAGCTCCTTTCTACTCATTCACACACTGATGCCAGAGGCCGCCACACAAGGTGCCACCTGCTCATCAGGATCTAAACCAACCACACACACACACACACACACACACACACACACACACACACACACACACACACACACACACACACACACACACACACACACACACACACACACACACACACACACACACACACACACACACACACACACACACACACACACACACACACACCCTTACGGGAGCAATTGTTTGGTACAGCATCTTGTGGACTGGAGGAGCCGGGATCGAACCAAATATCTTCCAAATAGTGGAGCTCTATCTCTTGAGCCACAGCCAAATAATATTGTGGTTAGAATTGACTGCACAAGGACTGCTAATCAACAGGAATAAGGTTATACAGCCAATAGAGTGACTTTGGGGATTCTGGTGTATTTTTGAGTTACGTGCAGTGGTTTCATCCCTCTAATCAGACCAAACATAACCTTTCCAAAAATCATTTGACATAGGTGATCTATGCTGATAGTGTTGATCAGTGTCGACAAATAAAAAGGTTCATTATTCCCGTGACTCAAAGTTGGCGCATTACTGAATAACAGAGATGAGTAAATCATGCAATCTGGACTGTGAGGAACAAACTCCTTCATGTGAAGCTTTCATAAACAACAAAAAAAGCAACATCTTTCTTGAGATGGTCTCAGTAGTTATGCCACAGTTGAACAAAGAGAAAAAGCTGGAGAACGAGGGAGATGACATGCATCAGGGGTCCCGGGTCAGATTTGGAGCTGGGACATGATGGTTATGTGCTTTAGCTCACTGAGCAATGAGGCCGCCCCATCTGCCCATTATTGTAAAGTGTGCAACGTGTTACGATCTACATCATTATGCTCCGGCAAAAAGAATGCGCAGAGAGAAGAAGACGATAAATGATTAAATGTGCGTGTGCCTGCTTGAGAGAACATGAATGAGTGAGTGTTGTATGCACGCATGTGTGCAAGCGAGTGCGTATGGTAGTAGGATGTGAGGCCCGGCGACAGGCTCTACATTAATTCAGGATTACGTGAGGAGGTAAAAATAAATGCAGAGCAGAGGGAGAGAGAGCCCGGATGGATAATGAACGGAGCGAGAGAGCGAGGAGAGGCGAGGATGGTGGATCTGACCTTTCCACAGATGAGCATCATAATGTCTCACAAACAAACAGCGATGTGAGCCTGCCAGCATCTGAAGAGCGGCCCATGTTTGAAGCAGACTGCATGCTGTGATGGAATTCTGATTAAAGTTTTTGGCAGAAAAAAAAAACCCTGCATCGGTTTCACACAAAGGGCCAGATACTGGCAGACATCTGTCATTCGTCCGCTATTTGATCTCATTAGAAGTTGTGTATCTGCTGGTCCAGACCGCGCTTGTTCCTGTACATTATGGTTAAAGATCTGTTTACGGGATAACGACCAGGCTCTCAGCAGGTGACGGCCATCCTGTTTTGCATGAGGTTTTCTTTTTGCAAACACCTACTTGAACCTGCTCCATAAAACTATGTTATTCCACTTTGTCGCTCTTCTTGGTTTACTTTGGACTCTTCTGCTTTCTGCTAATTTCAGAATTTGACTCATGTTCATATTGACATAAAGCATGGGTTAAGAGTACATTTATTTGGCAGTTTTATTTACATTAATTAAATTTACAGTTACGATAACAATCTCTCACAATAAAAATCCACAATAGGCACGACGCCGTTTTCCTCATGTTCCTCACTTACTGCGATTACATTGCCTCACCTCATCTTACTAGGCACGATCAAGGATCCAAAATAAAACAAAGCCAACGTCCGACCATCAAGCACAAGATTACAATTTGCAGTTACTCCAAATTATGACGGTGATTCAAATAGACGAGTGCACGGATACTGTACTTAAAATTACATTGTTTCACATTGAGCAACAGTTAAATCAACAGCTGAATGCAACTTTATTCAGACAGACGAACACGTTCGCTTGCTCGACTGCACCGATCCAATGTGCTCGCTGAATAGAGAACATCAGCCATTTTCCTGTCCGTCATCGAGTCAGAACAAGACCAGCAGACATCAACTTGTTCACACTTGTAGAGAAGAATGAAATGACCAAGGAAAAGGAAAAGTCCAGCAGGACAAGCTGGAGGCCTCTCTCACGCACAAGGACGAGTGATGGACACATTGCAGCGTGTAGTGAACTCAAGTATTACACTCTTCATCTGTAGTTTTGAGTGTATGAAAACGGCTAGCAAATAATGCGGTGGCGTTTCTTTTTTTAGCAAATTTTATAAAATCGAATGCGATTTTTCAATTTCATATGACATTTAACCCGCAATTACAAAAGAGTATTCTAAAAGAATCTCTAAACGGAGGTCTTGTTTTCTGTGAAAAATATAACGGTGCACATAATCTATGCATGTATTGCTTTGGATAGATAAGAAACACCTATACATGTTTTGTGCTCAATGTTGATTGATTTGGAGTTTGTATATTTAGACTGGTGCAATACGTTAATGATGTGTAGTAAATTCTGTGTTTGAAATTAGCATTAAAATGGTTCTATTAGTGGGAATAGGAGTCATGTCTTTTGGGGTACTGGGGAAGGCCCCTCTGAGGAACAACGGTAACATTCTGCCGCACTGCTTTCTGTTATTACACCGGGACCAAAAGGTGGGACAGGCAGCTGACTTGGCACATATGGAGACAGAGAAGAATGACGACCAACAGCAGACAGAAAGCCAGACGAGCAACCCGATCCCTACCATAACAGTGGGACGCAGGCAGAGCCAGAGCAGAATCAACACATACAGCTACAACAACAGCCTTTTCCAAATGGAGCCTCGCTGCCGAGGAATCATTCCTCAGACACGCACAACGCACAACATACACATACGCGCACACACACACACACGGGTGCAGCGTAGCTGGGGACCAAACTGAATGTTAATGCTGTCCTGGTGCAGAGGGAGGCAGGATCCCAGATGAATTATAAATCACTGGGCAGGGCCGGATGGAGGGATGGAAGGATGAAAGACCTGCTACTGCAGAGCACAACCAGCTGAGGGCTGGGGCGGTGCCTGCTTAAAGAGGGGGCAGGGAAACCATGCCAGACTGAGGCAGTGTGGAGGGAATGTGCATATTCAGTAAAACATGCTGATTGTTCAGGGTATATACACACACATATACATCGACACACATATGTATGCAGGTATATATGCAACCTCAGTAATGATTAGCCTGACGACCATGTGATAAAAAGTGATGCTGAATCTTTCTGGTACACTACAGTGTCATCATCCAAGTGAGTATGAGCTCAAAATGAGTCTAAAGTCCGATGCAGCGTTTCCACCACATGTACTCAGAGGTGGCAGTAATCCTTGGGTGTAATATTGACCAAGATTTCAATCTCCCATTGCCAGCAACAACACACAGTAACAGACAATAGAGGAGTCGGACGTTGGAGGAGGAAGTCGATTCACATAAGAAGTGAGATTCTTATGTGATTCTGAATTAATTGATTTAAGAACTTTATCACTCGCTTTGTCTGACTAAAGCGAAGTGTTTTGTGACTACTTAACCCAGAGACTAGCTAAAGTAAGTGGAGCTCCAAGCTCTTGTTGTCCACAGTCCGTTTCAGTTCAAATAAGCTGCTACAGCCTGTGGATAACAAGAGCTGGCCTCCCGCAGTGCAAACGTTGCAGCAGAGATAGTAAGACCACTCCCACTGATATGATACTATAATAGCATCATAATGCAAATATACCTCAAAAAGAGCAATGGACTTAATCCTTAATGATGCGTCCTACGCGTATCGGACTACACCGCCATGAAACAGTCTTCAGTCTTTTGGCTAGCCTGGCCAAACGAACCCCAACCACAAATGACGACACAGTCACTCATAATGGAACAATCCATGTACTCATCAGATTGGACAAAGGCTCCAATTAGTGGATTGAAACAGTGCTGTTCACTCACAGAGACGTGAAAGCTCTCATAATTCCAACAATACATTGTAACCTAAATCTACATATAATACATTGTAACCTAAATTATTTAAGCCAAAATATATACCAAAAGCATTCTCTGTCCAGTAAAAGAGCAACATAGCTTGGAAGGACACATGCATGCTGTGACCACACATCACAGGGTCAAATCCTAAAAACACCCTCGGCTGTAAGTTTGGTCATACAACTCGACCTGGACTATAAAGAGTCAACTATGGCTCCTATAGGCGACCTGGCCTAATGCTTAAGCCAAGCAGCACAACACTAACAGTTTGCATGCAGTTTGGAGTTAGTATAAGTGTGTGTGTGTGTGTGTGTGTGCGCGCGCGCGCGTGTACGCACGCTCTAGCTCTCCATCTTTGTTCGAAATGGAAACTGCAATAATTGAAGGAGGCACTACCCTGAGGGAATTGTTGTTCACAAGGCATCACTTCTGAGCTTGAGCCTGTACACAGATGTGCACAGACACACAAACACACCTCCAGACAACAGCTATCAACACATGTATGCAATTTAGCCAATTAAAGCTTTAACCCATAACCCAGTGCAGCCCTACCGCAGAGGTAACACAAACTGTTTTCATGTTAGAAGAGAAAAGAGAAAGGATTTAAAATAATAATAAAAAGGTCTGATAGTGATAAAGCAGGAAAAGGGTGAATCATATATTAATAGAAAATGGCAATGCGTTGGCCGTTTCCCTTTTCAATCCACTATACCAGGGGTGTCAAACTCATTTTCACTCTGGGGCCACATCAGCATCACGGTCGCCCTCAAAGGGCCGGTTGTAAATGTAAGACGGTGTAAATGTAACTACTCCCTAACATATTTAGTTTAGTTTCCCGGGATATCTGTGACTTCCACAACACCTACTAAGCAGAAATAGGTTATTTTTTCCATGGTTAATGGCGGACAGTTGAACGGCTTTCAGGGCGATAAGCCACGCCCCCTCTCCGGCGCGTCCAGTGCGAATGAACACAAATAGCCCCCGGCGAGACCGGCGGCGCGAATGGTTCAACTCAATTTTTTTTTTTATACTCAAACATCTCTGTGACTTATTGAGTGGCGTAATAATCGCGCGACACAACGAATCGAAAATGAAATTCGTTGCCAACTCTTTTAATAATCGATTTTATCGATTCGTTGTTGCAGCCCTACAGACAATTGGAACAGCAGCTTACTTGATGACATCACCACCTCAGCTGGTCTCATGAGTTTAACCCGTTTTTGTCTGTAAAGTATTTTTACAATCAAACTAAATATGACAACCCTGCTGTTTTCGTTTTCATTTAAAATCAAAAATGATATATTATTTACATATATATATATATATATATATATATATATATATATATACACATATACATACATACAATTATATATATATATATAAATAAATATATGTATGTGGATCAGATCCCGCGAGCAACACCTCACATCTCCGAAATCGTCGGAGCAGATGTTTAAAATCGGCTGAATCTTGACAAACAGACCACAGATTTGGTGCTTAAACAACTAACTTCTCGCCTCAAAACATCCTAAAATTGCTTTCTGTGACTTAACAGTAGTATTTCGTAAGTTCCAACTTCCAGTGATTTCTCCTCCGCCATTGTTTCCTGTTGCTGATGCAACATGCATTCTGGGATATTTGGCTGTCCCAAGTACAGACAAGTCACCTCCGATGCATCCCCGGTAAAATGGGCGGAGCCACATCCGGGGATTAGGACCGTGCTTGGCTCGATGTGAACTTTGAATTGGAACAGTACTTGGGCTGAGACCGATGACGTTTCAGTACAGAGAAGTACGCATGTTGAGAAAGGCACGATCACTTGTTGGAAATCCTCTTTATGGGTTGTTGCATCTCCTGTCCACCTGTTGTGATAGTTTTAATGTCGGCACACAGACAACATGCTATCTCATAATTTCGACCATGGGGATATTTTTATTTTAACATCTAACTTTTAATTTTTGTAAAAAAAAAATTAAATATAATTTTTTTTTTTCTGCTGGCGGATTCACGGGCCACATAAAATGACGTTGCGGGCCGGATCCGGCCCGTATGTTTGACACCCCTGCACTAGACCAATACCCGATAAAGACCTCTGATAGGAACGTAAGCACCAATTCAGTCCTTTAATGATGATGTCATACAGCAGCTGTTTGCTTCGTAGCAGGCTCTGCTGTGTCCTTTAACAAAACACATGATATTCCATTTCTGGAACATGTGTAGATTCAAACACTATCTTGGGAAGCAGCCATTTATGAAGAGAACAATGGCCAGATTTCCATTAAGGAGTGCCGACACATTCAATTTACCAACACGGATTAGTGATGTTCATGATTGATCAATTATCTATTTTCCAACAATGCAAGTAGGGGAGGGGGTGAGATGGGTGTGTCCCTCCTCTATATGCCATCTTTATTTTACTACTCTTATGCAGTGCACTTGAGGCCTGGCACCACATGGTTGATGAGTGTTGCACAGCAAAGCAACACGGTGGAAATCCCAGTTGAGTTGCATTCTGCTGGCTCGTCAAGTTAGCTAGCCGTCCTGAGGTTCATGCCAACATCGTACTATGAGCTCCACTTTCTCGCAGCGACTCCCAGAGCGGCCCAGAAAGCAACCGCAACAGACATCGCAACAGGCGGCGTAGCTAGCCTGCTACGGCTAGGATACAGACGTCAAGTCTTTGGGGACAAGCAACGCGTCGCACAAGCTTCAGAAACAGTGAAAAGCAAAAAAAGAAGTTAAAGAGCATCCGATCTTCTGGTGGAATGGAAATATCATAGATTTCCCTCGCTGGCACAGTTACCACAGTATCTGTGCATCCCAGGGACGTTGGTTCCTCCTGAGCAGCTGGTTCTACAGACTGTAGTGAAAAGAAATCCGGGAAGACTGACGTGTGTTGTCGACAGATCAGTTGAGCCTATTTTATGTTCCCTCTTGATAACAGGCACTTGCTCCTGGCAGCCCACAGCTCTTTCCATTGATACAACACTGAGTTCTTGGCTTTAAGCACTACGTCCGCAACGTGTATCTTGTATTATGTAAATGATTGACAGTGAAGACGCCCACTCTCTTACGGAAAACCTACTTTGAAGATGAGCATGAGAGGCCGAAGAAGGAGAAAACCGCCGAATAGAAATGCATGTCATGGTGGTGCCTTCTGGCAAAAAAACACAAACAGAAAAGTTTATACTGCTGGCACACTTTTAGATTTCCCCAAAGACTACCACTAACATCACAATGAGTATTCTCTTGAGTTTGGGTGCTGTAATCGCCAAATATCTCCAAGACCAAAATCACTCATGAACTGTTTTATCACGTCTGTGGATTGCCAGGTACGCTTATTATTTGGATTTTTAGATCTGTCCACTGATGGGTCGATAACTGTGTTGAAATCACCTCCTATTATGACTGGGCAGTTACAGATGTTTGAGAAGGATAAAAAAAAAATTACGAAAAAAGGATGGGTCATCAGTGTTTGGGCCATAAACATTACAGATTGTGACTGGACTATTGTTGATGGATATGTTTATAATGATAACGGCCTTCAGGATTGGTGATGGTGGAATTATGGACAAAATAAACTTTTTTTGTTAATTAAAATACATACCCCTCTGTTTTGAGTTATAGTGAGCCGAGAATGAGTGAGTGAATTGTGGTGATTTAAATTTGTTGTGATCTGATTCTGAGAGGGGCGTTTCTTGTAATAAGCATATATCTGCTTGCAGTTTAGCCAGATGATTCAAAACTTTAATTTTTTTTGCCTGAGAACCAATTCCACGGATATTCCAGGTTAAGAATTTGATAGATGACATGTTGATTGGGTTAATATAGACTGAACATTAATGTTGATAAGTGTAAGTGTGTCTAAGTGTGTGTGTGTGTGCGTGTGCGAGTGAGAATGACACAGCAGGACCTGCAGACACTGAATCAGGGGAAAACAAACACATAAGAACATGAACACAACAAAGTAAGTAAAACAATACACAAAACAAAAATACAAAGGTGTATGTGGTCCAGATAGGGTTTCATACTGTCTGGCACATTGAGACGTAGGTGCAATACCATACAGTATAATAATCGAAACAGTGCAAATGCAGACAAAAGCAAAGGGGCATACCTAAACTACGGAGGGGGGTTTATCATATGTGAATGTGTGTGTGTGTATGCGGAGCCGTAGAGGCAGGAGAGCGAGAGAGTCTAGAAAAGCCAGGGGGTGACTGTTAGGATCTCGGTCTGACCTAGTGTGTGCTCCTCTGTTTTTCCCCCTGTCAGTGTTGTTGTTTGAAGGCCATGTGCTAATGTTTTGTTTGTGTGTCAGCCTATAGTTTCCACCCCCGAGTTCCATCTCCAACCACGCCCCTCTCCCCAGGCTCAGCTGTGGGGAATTCCGGTGATCAGCGCCGACGGACTTAAATACCCCCAGCTGTCCTCCGGCGCGTTGTCAGTCCGTACGGTTACCAGTCTGGTTCGAGTCTCCGTGAGTTTGAGCAGTGTTTTCATGAACAGTTATTTCTAACCTTTCTGGCTGTCTGCAGCACTCCTGCCGCGCAGAGTCGATCCTCGGGAATTCACCTGTGCGCAGAGGCCGATCCGAGTAGTACCACGGAGTTCACTGGTCGGCATCTCGTGTTTTCATCCCGGAACGTTTCCAGCCGTGAGTAAGGTTGAGTTTCCCTCCCGACTCCGGAGGCTGCATCATCCTTCCTCGGTTGAGTTTCCCTCCCGACTCAGGGAGAACGGACAGGCTTTGGCCACTGGACACGAGCCGTAGTCTGTTTGGATATTTTTGTCTGTTTAGGTCTGCAGCTATATATATATATATATATAATAAAGATCTTGAAGGATTAATCTGCTGTGTGAGCGTGCGTTTGGGTCCATCTACTACACCACCACATAACAGAACGACCTGACCATAATGGACCCAGCAACCACAGGAGCAGCTACACTGTACGGCCCTAACAGTCTGCTGGAGGAGGTGAGAAGTGTCACTGCTGAGATTTCTCGGATTGGCTGTTTCGTGCAGGAACTAGCCCGGGCAGTCAGGTCTCCACCAGGTCCAGCACCTGCACTATTCCCTCCAGTCCTCGCTCCGCCGGTCTGGGGATCCCCTGTGCCGGTTCCAATTCCCTATGACGGAACACTGGGGAAGTGCCAGGGCTTCCTGTTGCTTTGCCAACGAGTGTTTGACCGTCGGCCTCAGGCTTTTGCCTCGGACGGGTCCAAGGTCGCCTACGTGGTTGGATTACTGCGGGGAAGGGCTTTGGACTGGGCTGCGAGAACATTAAGTTTTGATCGGCCTAATACTGTGGGTTATGTGGACTTTGTGGCGGCTCTGATGAGTTTTTGACCCTCTGGGGAACTCGGATTATTTGGCCAAGCACCTTCTCAGCCGGAGAGGGAGCCAAGCAAGTGTAGCGGAACACTCGGTGGCCTGGCCGACTCCGGCTCCCCGTATTCGGACGGCATTGCAGCCAGCTCCTGTTCCTGCCACCTCTTCGCCGCAGCCCGCTCCGGTTCCTACCGCCTCTGCGGCACAGCTTTCCCCAGTCCCGGCCGCTGCCGTCCCAGATCAGCAGCGACCTCCAGTCCCGGCCGCTGCCATCCCAGAGCAGCGACCTCCAGGTCCCGCCGCTGCCGTCCCAGAGCAGCAGCGACCTCCAGTCCCGGCTGTCGTCTCGGAGCCGCAGCTATCCCCGGACATCGCGGTCTCAGAGCCAGAGCCGCTCCCAGTCCCGGCCGCTGCCGCCTCTACGCCAGCTCCAGTTCCTGCCGCTGCCGCCTCTACGCCGCAGCCCGCTCCAGTTCCTGCCGCCTCAGCGCCGCAGCCCGCTCCAGTTCCTGCCGCCTCAGCGCCGCAGCCCGCTCCAGTTCCTGCCGCCTCAGCGCCGCAGCCCGCTCCAGTTCCTGCCGCCTCAGCGCCGCAGCGCCAGCTCCAGTTCCTGCCGCCTCTACGCCGCAGCCCGCTCCAGTTCCTGCCGCCGCAGCGCCAGCTCCAGTTCCTGCCGCCGCAGCGCCAGCTCCAGTTCCTGCTGCCGCAGCGCCAGCTCCAGTTCCTGCCGCCGCAGTGCCCGCTGCCGTCTCGGAGCAGCAGAGACCTCCCGTGCCCGCTGCCGTCGCGGGGCAGTAGAGACCTCCCGTGCCCGCTGCCGTCGCGGGGCATCAGAGACCTCCAGTACCTGCCACTGCTGCACCAGCATCCTATTCTCCAGAGCCCTTCAGCCCGCCCGGCCGTCCGCCGGAGCACCCGTGTCCGGAGCCCTTCAGCCCGCCCGGCCGTCCGCCGGAGCACCCGTGTCCGGAGCCCTTCCGCCCGCCCGGCCGTCCGCCGGAGCACCTGTGGCCGAGGCTCTTCTGCTGCCCCGTGGCCGGTCAGAGCCAGTCACCCCTCCTCCGGACCCCCTCCGCCCACCCTGGCCGGCCTTCTAGCTGTGGGGCCATCCCTCCTCCGGACCCCCTCCGGCTGCCCTTTTTTGTGTCTGGTGGTACGTCTGGAATCCGTACCTTAAGGGGGGGGTACTGTCAGGATCCAGGATCCCTGTCTGACCTGACGTTCCATGGCCACACCCTTGAGTGTGCACAGCTGAGGACACTCCAGCTGATCACCTCCTGCTGCCTGACACACCAGACTCAGGGCCCACTAATGAGTCTCCTGGCACTACATAAGCTCTGGCCCTGCAGTCTGGGGTTGTCAGGTCGTACCGTCTTTCACCCGCGTCAACCCCGTGGCGTCCTCTGCCCTCCTTGTGTGTATGGATTACACGCCGCCGCTCTGCCCTCCTTGTGTGACACGGACTACTCTCGCCGTCAAGCTGCCAGCCCTCCGGTGTCGAGCCACGGGCCTCACACCGTCGCTCTGCCACTCTGGTGTCGGACCACGGGCTCCACACCTTCACACATTTGAAATAAAACCTGTTCATAGTAACTTCTGTCTCCTGTGGTCCTGCGTTTGGGTCCTACCTGCGAACGCCCACATAACAGTGACGTCCTTATCGCGGTACAATTGTCCATCTATATATAATTTGTCCAGTGATATTATTGCTTTCTTTCCTTCTTTCATCATGTTTTTACGGATTGGAAACAAAACTTTGCGTCGTTGGATGATTTCTTTTGGATATTGATCGTTGAGTCCGTAGTCCGTTCCTTTGAGCTGCCTGCCTTGTTGCCTGACCTAAGTGTTCAAACTTAGCGATGATTGGCCGTGGTCGGTTATTGTTGTTCCTTGGTCCCAGACGGTGTACGCGGTGGAATGTGATGTTGACGGTCTCTGCGGATAGTTTGAGTTGTTTGGACATGAATTCTTTGATTGATTTTTCGGGGTCTTCTGTAGTTTGAGGACAAAAGGACACACACATGACACGCTAAGGCCATTTTGGATCTGGGTCAGGATGTTTCGCTGGTCCTGGCTTTACACTCTTAGACGCCTCAGACAGACCCTCTGAACTCACAGGAAGATGATCTTGATACAGGAAACTCATCTCAATGGCCACCTTCAAATAAAAAATGGCTCAAGAAATAGTTTTGAACGTGGATGAAGAATTCCGCCTTTGACGATTCAGACACATAAATGGCCATGTGAAGAGGCCCTGGTTTTCTATGGGGGGTGGGGGAGGGGTGTCTTCAGCTGAGAAGCAGAAGGCAGTATTCATATGCAGATACTCTGCCATGTGTGGAAGGAGCACAGAAGAAAGGGCTTCCCTCCACACTAGAAACACACCGTGAGCTAACCAGTCAACAGGTAGCAGGCTGGAGGACTAACAGACGCAAGCACCACCAACAGATGTGCCGTGTGCAATGGCCTGGATTAGACCCGACATTAGACATGGTCACGCAATGGGTCTGGGCTTTAAAAAACAGGGAGCATAAGTATTATTGATCTAAAACGATACGCCTCGGTGTATAATGAAGAACCTAACTACAATTATATATATATATTTTTTTTAAAGGTGAAAGCCTGCCTAGGTCAAGACACGACAATGTCCAACTGTCCCTCTGATAGCAAACTTAAATCTCAACAGAAATCTGGAAATAGGCCGAAGCATTTCATTCCTGACGCAATAATAAATCTGCTTGCCGCAGCTGATGGATTCAGCATCGAGGTCAGAGGGAATGCAGTGAACGGGGAAGAAGGGGCCGAGCACGACTGGTTGTTACAACGCAGATGTAGAGAGTTTGTCCTACAAAACATGTACTGCACAGCAACGCTTTATCTCCAGTAGCAGAAAAACAAACACACCATAAGAAATTCAGAGTATACTCGAGTACAAATTAAGCAGAAAAGCAATTTCAAACAGAAAATAGTTGTCTGTTGCTGGCACACTCAAACACACTCTTACACAACGCGGAACGTGAGAGGGCTCAAGATAGAGCAACCAAGCAGGGATCAGGCTTTTGAAGCATAAAGGAGTGAGTCATGATGACCTACATAGGCATAGAGAGAGTGAGAGAGAGAAGGAGGTGTGTGGGGGGGAGAGATTCCTTCTGCATATCAAAGTGTTTACTTGGCTCTGCATGCGCCTTCTCTCTGGGAGGGAGGGAAGGGAGAAAAAGGGAGGGGGGGTAGATAACGGTTGCATGGAAAAGAAAACGAGAGGACAGGAAGGAGGGAGTTAAATAATACAATGGCCGTCACTGTTGCCTCCTTGATCTCTTGCACTTCAGGACATACTGAAAGCACAGCCAGCAAACCCCCCCCCCCCCCCCCCACAAAATATACCCTGAAAGCAAAGCGCACACACACAAACTAGGTCGACAACATCATCGTTATGGTCTGTAAGCACCAGTAATCCACCAGCATCTATCCACTGTCATCTATTGTGATGTGGACGTGTGAGGAGGCCGTGCAGCGTCCCCGCGATACATCAGCGAAGGAGACCAGCAGCATTGCTGGCTGATCAATAAGCACTGCAGAGAGATCCCGTTGCCTTTGAAGCCGAGCCGTGGATCTGGTTTCCTAATCACCTCCACCACTGCACCCTGTTCCTCCTCCTTGTTGTCCCTCCCACAGATTTTCCAATACAATGGAGCAGTTTTCACACTACATGTGGGCCTGAGCTGGGTTGGCCTGTTTGGGAGAAGAGAGAGGGGGAGTAGTAGCTTCAGAGGGAAGCGAGAAGAGAGAGAGAGAGCGAAGAGAGAGAAGAGAGAGAGAGCGAAGAGAGGAGAGAGAGACAGAGAGAAGGCAAAGGAGAACAAGGGAAAGTGGTAACACAGAGGAGAAAGCTATCATTTCTGGAAATGGGACAACAGCCTAGCATTCACACTCTGTGCTTCATCGTTTGCAGTTGAATTGGTTTCCAGATCAAAGTGAATGGAATCGTAACAGTGTTCCGTGTCGAGGCCTTTTGACTTCCTTTGAGACTTTACACTGGAATGAAAGCAGTGCGAAGATAAATCATCTTTTGAGAAACCTACACAGTTAACACCTAATGGGCTGACACTAAACCGAGGCCAGAGTACTTGGCATTTGCAGATATATATATATATATATATATATTTTTTTAAATCTTACATAATCTTGCCCAAGTATCACACTATACAGTTTGTCTGCAACATGTAAAAACAATTCTTTAAATGGGAAAGTAAGTGAATGCACAGTGCAAATTATTGTATAAGATATGTTTGGTTGTAATAGATTGTTTGTGCCAGTACAGTAACTACCTTTTAAGAAGATTTATAAACCTGTTTGCAAAAGACAACGTGAAATACAAGACAACGGTTACTCCCCAATCCGTGCAGTCTACTTTCTCTCTCTTCCGTTTTGTGCTGCATCAGCTTTATATGCGGCAACGGGAGCTCAGCCAAAGAGCTGTAAACTGCAACCAAAACAACATCATCTCTCTGAATACCACACACCGACTGTGGTGGACAATGGGTTAACTCGAGTATGGCATGTAAGGATTGGTGTGTTTGTGTGTGTGTATTTGTTTTCAGGTGGTATTTTGTAAACGGGCAATGGGGGGGGAGGGGGGGGGGGAGGTTAGGGGAAAGAGTCGGGACATCTGGGGGAGGGGGAGTTGTGAGGAGGGGGGAGATGCACTAAAAGGGCCGGTGAATTATTGATGAGCCCTCAGGACTAATGCACGGACACACACACACACACACACACACACACACACACACACACACACACACACACACACACACACACACACACACACACACACACACACAGAGCGTGGATATTGTTACACATTACATCATCCGTGCCACCACCCACAACCTCAGCCTGGAGTTAGCCCGTCTGTCCTCCTGTCTCTCTAACTCAACCCGTCTCCTGTCCTCTGTCACGCTATCCCCACCGTATTTTTCACACTCTGCTACAGAGTCCTGCTGGATAATAACAATCTCCTGGATCTCCTCATCACACTAAGCCAAAAGCATGTAAAAAAAAAAAAAAAGAAGAAAGAAAGAAATGTAATGTCGAGAGCGAAAGGTACACTATTTAGAGCACGCTAACCACAACATCGGAGTTCATGCAGAGGCTTTTGAAGTCTCTGACAACAAACGGTGTGTAGGCCAAGCATGGCACATGGAGCTGGACACGTCTATTCCATAACAACACAAAGGAGGGGGGGGGGGGGACTGAGCCAATCGAGCTGCCACCCCTACTCTATGCTCTGTGTTTGTGTGAGAGAACAGAGCGAGAGAGTGTGAGTGTCATGGGCCCTGCAGGAAGTGTTTTCTCCGAGTCTGGAGAGCAAGAGAAAGCACAAAGCTGAAGCCAGATGAAGAGGTTAGGACATATTAGGGGAACAATAAGAAGTGAGAAAGATAATCTGGACTTTTGCTCTGCTCTGTTGTAGTGTATTCAGGGTATAATGAAGGCCGCGGCTTACTTATTGATAGCACGATGCTGTTGGAATACTAAACTAGATCCCATAAGAGCCTAAGCAATCTGCTCAGTGGTCCAACAGACCTGTCCACCTCAGCCAGTGAGAACGAAGACAAACACATCCATTATTCATGCAATTTCCTCATATACTGCCTTTACCTCGACATGAATGGCTTTTCTAATACAGCATCTCTCCAAGTCAAAACAAGAGTGAGAGGGGAAGGAGAGAAGATAAAAACAAGAGCATGCTGTAGTGAGAAAAGATCAGGAACCAAACGGGCATCTCTAAAACTCATTTGTAGATATCAACAAAAGGAAGTCATAGTTTACCCAAATAATGATCTTATTGGGGCAAAGGCATGCATTATCACTCTTATGACATAGATTGATGCGTTTGACTTTCAGGATAAGCCACTAGAATTTAAAAGGCTGTTTCCCTGTGAGGGTCCAGGAAAGACTTCACTATATGTACACATTTGCAAAATGATGTTGGTGCACCGGCTCATATTTTGGGTTTCTGTTTGTGCGTACTGAAGCAGAGCACTGCATGCTGACCTGCATTCATAGCTGCCTTGCTCTGTGTCAACGTTGTTGTTGCCTGTAGAGCTCTGGGCTGCCCTTCCCCCAATACTCTCTCTCTCTCTCTTTCCCCTCCCCCTGACTGCGGCAGGCAGGGCAGATGGTATCCTAGCAAGCAGAATGACCCTGGTGTTCCTGCCCCTTGTTTTGATCCTGCAGTCCTGATTGTCCAAGCCTAATCCCACACTAGCCAGAGCTGCTGGACCGCTGCCAGCACTCTTATTAAGCACACAAAGGCTTTTCATTACAGCTAGGCTGCTAGCTAGCTCATCAGCCGACACACAACTACCTCTCTGCCGTCCTCCCTCCTTAAGCTTGCCTCTTCCATTGCTCACGGTCTGCACCTCTTCTATCCCTCTACATTCTGCTCGGCCTGCTTCTAAACAGCTCTGCATAGCTCTCTCTGTGTTTCTAGTTTGTTTTCGACAAGCCTGTGAGAACACCATCCAACTGTAAACATTAGAGATTGCGATACTGTTATAGCAGTAGCCCACTAACTATGTCAGACAATATATAAACCGTGGGAAAGTGGATTTGGACAGCACGAGATATTAAATGTGTTCTGAACATGACGCTGAAACCTGTGTCAACGAGGCAGAATGATACCACCATGATAAGGACAGAGTGGAGACACTCAGCCAATCACAACATCTTACTGGAACCAATGTGATGGAGGAAGACATTGTTAGCGTTCTGCACGAGTGCTTTTAGGGATTACTGCAAGATAATAGGGCTGGCCGTTGTATGGAATATATACAATGCAGGCTCGATATGGAGAACATTTTAAATGTCACGATATTTTTGAACCAGTATGATTTCAAAATGACAGTGCACCATCTCAATGAGTGTCAATAAGAAACGTCCTGTTTCCACAGACCAACTCCCCTTCAACATGACAGCAGACCACCGCTCTATGACATGTTAGAGGGCTTTTATCTTGAAATGTTACATCAGAATTTCCTAATGAGCCGTGTTCCCTCTAAATTCAGATTAGTTAACGAGCATGATCAAACAGTTTTGTTATTTTAGATCAAATATTAAGATGTATTTAAAGATTTAAAAATAGAGATATTATTTATAAGCCACATCGCTCAGCCCTACAGGATAAATCATCAAATCTGTTGAGCTACACAACACACATTTCCCTTCCTATTATAAAATAACCATCTATATTTTACATCCCTTCCAACTACAGGCCAAAATATATCCGGAATAAACTGGATGTAGTACGTCTTCCTTTTGAAGCAGTTAGAGCTCACAACAACTGAACTGAAGGCCTTCTAAGTCCTTCAATAAATAATCTGATAACTTCTGAGCATACAGAAATAAATGACGGGGTTTTATCCTCATTCACATAAGCAGCTGTTAAATAGCCAAAATTGCACACAGCTTGACACACCCAATCTTAAAAAAAAAACAGTCAACCATCGCTCCAAAATGAAATCAAGGAAATGAGAACCACAGAGAAAGGAACAAAGCCTGTTAAGGCACTGAATGTGTTTAGCCATGCTCTCTGAAATACTCGCTCATTCTTGCTTCCTCCTCCTCCTCCTCTACCTCGTCCTCCTTTCTCTCTCTCCTCTTCTGAGCTAAAATCAAAGATTATGACTGAGAATTCTACAGCATGTTGCCTAGCAACCTACACAAGAAAGACACCATCAGATCACATGAGAGGGACGGACACACACACACACACACACACACACAAACACACACACACACACACACACACACACAGCCAAATCCAGAATGACTGACAAATAGAAACACTTCATTCATAAGTTAAAAAATTATAAATATAAATAATATTCGTGTTCCTAGATCAAGAACAACATATTTAAGTCACTATTTACTTTTCCCCCCAAACTTTGGTCTCGCTATCATGAGTGACCGACTGCAGTTTTAAAGGCAAAGTCTTTAGAAAACGTCAACGCTGTTTGGCTTAGACCACTGCTGCCCTAAAGTATGTTGCCTGGTGAAGAGCACCTTATATAATGTACCGAAAAACAAGAGCAGCAACAGAGCGAGGGTGAAAACAACAATGGAAAGAAAGGCATTGTGAGGCAGAAGACGGGTCATAAAGAGGGCCGGCTTCACACTTTTACAGCAGACACACAAAAGGTTCAGCGCAAAGTCCGGGTTCAACGTCACTCATCTCAACCAGATGTCAATCACTTTGAGTTCCTTTCAACCTCAAACGTAGAGCTTGTATAAAAAAAAAATGAACCTTAGTTGTCGGGACATTTCCTGGTCACCTGCTGCTGGTAGACTTCTGTAAAGGCAGTCAGCTTATCAGTGTGAGCGGGTTGAGTCAATGCAGATGATGTAAAACAGCTCCGACCAGACTAGCCACCCCACTGTACTTCAGAAGCCATCAGGCTTAGCGATCAATAGGAACAGGCCCTGGCTTTGTGCTGCAGCTGCCGCATTGCAATAAAAGCCTCGCTGGGCATGACCTGGCAAAAGCTAACACTGAAAAACAAAAAAGGATTACCAGCAAACCCTGCCCTCTACTCCTTCCACTGTAACGCACACCTTTAAAGTAAATTACAGTCACACGCTACATTATGCACTTCTCTGTAGCAGCCAACATCTGTACTGCTCTATGCTACAGTACTAGCACAGTAGACGCTAGTATGCGTCCACGTACTGCAGCTCACCAAGCTAGCCTCCACATTTCCCATTATTGCGATCCATCAAAGATGCATTCACATATCCACAGTCATCTCTTTCTAGAAACCTGAGCGGATTACATATTAGTGCCTTCCTGATATGCAGGGTTAGGGTGTGTGTGTGTGCGCGTGCGGGGAACGGTCATTAAATATACGTGAAATGCCATCTCTTCCGACTGTAAGTCAACGACCTAGGAACGTGCAATATGAAAATAATTGTTGGAATGCTGTTAAGCATTCCAACTATTGTTATCCTGTTTCTTTATTGTTGGAATGCTGTTTCTTTATTCAACTTCTTCTATTTCTTCCGTGCCCCTCTTCTCCATTTTTTAAGCTACAGAAACCGTTCAAGTATTAAAATGTTCAGCTCTTTCACCAGAGGTCTGCTATGACTTTTTATATTTCTAACCTTTAAACTTTTTGAATTATTAAGCTTTTTATTTTTTCAATAGGATCTCTATGGAGAATATTTTCAAATGGCTTCAGGCACACAGGTGTTCGCGATTGAGCCAATTAGTGATGTTGATAACCACACAGACTCAGACACACGCGCACATACACTCCTCTCTCTCTGTGTGTCTCTCTCTCATACAGTCACTTATGAGACTTATGAAACTTCTTCAACTTTCAAATCCTTCAACTTCCTCATACTTTCAGCTAAAGACACCATTTCAAATTTCAAATGTTGAGAAAACCCTGAACTATTCAGCATAACATAATTCAGCAATTTAACTTATGATTTTTCAGCCCTTTTCTGACTTTATAATGGGTGTGTATTGCGCAGCTTAGAGTGGGTGAATTCCGGGTACCCTTAAACGCCTCATCTTAACTTCACTACGGAAGAAACCAGGCCTTCGACATTGTTCTCTGAGTCATTGACCGGTAGGTAGCACAGTGTGTTTCTATACTCAACTTTAAAAATGAAGCTTCCACATTTTACAATGGCATTACAAGTGGTTTCTAACTCAAACAGGGTTCAAAATAAGAGTAAACATTTTCCCGGTGAACCAAAGAAAAACGTACTAATGCTAGCGAAGTGCTAACATTAGCATAGCTGCTAACGTTCGTCATACGGCATTTTGTTGTCAAACTGTTGAAGTCTAATACTTAAAAAAGACTGTACTTGCATGAACAACAGGCCTTGCCTGTTCTCTACTTCCCGGCTGATAAGAACAGTAGCAGAATAAAACACATCATGTATGATAAGGTACATGTGTGGATGGATATCGCTAAGTTACCTAGCGAGCTAGCTAGCAAGCCAAGGTAACGGCCGTGCAGCTGACGTGCATTATACTATATTGATCCCGGTAAGGGGGAAATTTGTCTCTGCATTTGACCCATCCCTGTATATAGGGAGCAGTGGGCTGACTATGACAGGCGTCCGGGGTGCTGTTAGGGGTTCAGTGTATTGCTCAGGGACACTTCGACACATGACACGTCCCAGCCAAGGATCAAACTGTCGAGTTATAAAGTAAAGTCCCACAGGACACTGTAAAGGGCGTGACTTCATCTCTCTATTAAACTGACAATAAACCACTAAGCTAATTAACAGGTTATTTCTAATATAAAACTAGTCTTTTTCATCAAACTATCCAGACAACAATATGTTTGCTGTGGTAACATTACAGTTAGAGTGTTTTATAACTGTTTGTTAGTTTTACCAGCAGCTAAAGCTGTTCAATTATTATTCTGGCCACTTCATGTGTCAATGTGTAAATCTGTAACAGAAACTGACCAATAGACATGATTATACACAAGCTTTGTGATCTTGAATTAGACATTAATGTACAAATAACCTTTGTTCATATAATGCTGATAGTATCATTCTGTAGTAATCCACTAATATAATGCAGGCCCTATAGGAACATGACTTTATATAGTCAGTATACAGAGACATTAGATAATCCATTATTAGTCCACAGTGAGCCCTCACATGGAGCTGAGATGGAGCTGTCATTAGTTGTGGGTGTTCTGTAGTTCTGCTAGTTTTAACCCTTTATTGCTCATACACACAGAAGATAATAATGTGTTTCCTCTCTTAGGCAAAGAGAACATTGATCAACATCTGTGCTTTGGCTGGTAAGTACGGACATGCTGTAACTGAAATTGACAATAGACCACATAACTTGATGTGTTTAACTGTTTAGTATCTTAAACTAGGGCTGCAACTAATGATTATTTTAATAATCGATTAATTGGGTGATTCTTTTTTCGATTAATCGGATAAAAAAACAAAAGCATTAATTTCCAACCCTTTATTCAAAAACAGAACTGATCTTCAGAAAGTGCACAAACAGGTTGCTTCTTGAACATCCCTGAGCTGTTAAAGTAATAATTAAAAAACAAATGGACAAACACAAAAAACATACATGTGAACAAAAATATGTATATTTTTGTTTAAAGGGACCTGAGCTGTCGGAACAATAAATAATTTATAAAAAATAAAGAAAAATACAAATCAGAAAACTTAACAGGATTTGTTTGAATGTCAGAACTTGTTCTCTACACTACACGCACAAACTGAATCATCACCGTGGTGCTCCCATGCCATATCCTGTCTCTTTTGCATATCTTGCAATGAACACACTTTTTCAATTTATTAAGTGTGAAATGCTCCCACACCTTGGCCGACTTAGGTCGTACTGATTCCTCTGCCTCCGCCATGTTTCAGAACAACGTTACGGGTCCGATGGTCTTTCCTCTGTTGTAAATTGTTTGATCGCATGTTTACTTTTATTGTGAAGAGCATGAAAACGGAAGTGATTTTACTGTGAAGAGACAGGAAGTAGCATGATGCATGCAATGTGCTATGATACGACAACAATGATAACGATAAGTGAAAACCTAACATATATGTCGGGTGCAAGAGCGTGGTCTGTTCACTGTAACAGTTGTTAAACTGCAGTTTTCAGGAAGTAAAGTGTTCCGTTCAAAACCAGACGTGTCTTGGTCGTCATTAGAAGCTCCACTTCACACAACAACTGCTGTGCTCCGCTCTTTTTTCCCCTTTTGTTTTTGTCAAACATCTCCGCGACTTATTGAGTGGCGTAATAATCGCGAGACACAACAAATAGATTATGAAATTTGATAATCGATAATGAAAACTATTTTAAAAATCAATTATCGATTTTATCGATTCGTTGTTGCAGCCCTATCTTAGACCTTTTCCTTTTGTTTAGATTGACACCAGATTCATTTATTTTGTGTGATTTATTCTCTCTAAAGCAACTTAAATATATATATTGAAGACCAACATAAGTTCCTGGGAAATTCTAGATCTTGAATGAGACTTTGATAATTAACAAGGAAATAAAATGAGCTGTAATGATGGTTTTCTGAAATTAAACTAAACATTTCACCCTCCCGCTCCTCCTTCTATCCCCCTCCTTTCTGTCTCTGATTGCAGACCATCACTGTGACTCCTTGCATCTCTGAAGTGTAAGTTCACACACATGAATTATGATTTTGCTGTTACTAAACTAATATTACATTGGTATGTCACTCATTTATATCTTGAATCAGCAATTGGCTAAACTGCTTCATAGACCCGCCTCTTTTGGTCCAAAACGATTAGGCCCCCCTAGCTGCGCGTTCTCAGAGTGTCGTGCACAGACAGAGAGCACGAGCAGAGAGCACACAGGCGCAGAGCACGAGCAGGAAAAGCATATATTTTGCATATATTTATACATTTCTTTCTCTCTCTCCACTTCTTCTGGCCTCCTCCTTCCTGTCTCTAACTGTAGATCAGAGTTGGTGTCTCCGTGGTAACTTGACACTAAGTTCACATGTGAATCAACACTTTTACTTAAAACACTTAATACTGCAGGTTTTAAACACACTGTAGTGAAGTTGTAGTTAGTGAAAATGTGAGACTTCTAAACAGCTATACCATCATTTCATACCATCATATACATATCATTTCATGATATTTCACATAAATCTGTGCACTATTACCCGTTATACTGTCATGTGTTTACATTATGATCATGTGAGCAGACACTTCACTGAACTTTTAGCTTAGGGTAGAAGTTACTTAGTTTGTTATTCAGACTGCTGTCTAATGTGTCTTTATTGTGTCTTACAGGTGTCCTGCTGTCTCCCCTCTCCTCTATCATATTGGCTCTCTGTCTTTCCTATACCTAACTGATGATGATTTTTCAGCCCTTTTCTGACTTTATAATGGGTGTGTATTGTGCAGCTTAGTGTGTGTGATGTCACCGCTAGAGTGAAGAGCAGCTTGAGATTCTTGTGAAAAAAATATTTGTATTTTGCCACTGTGTCCACAATCTTCACTCTTCATGCATAATTTCTGGATGTAGAAGTAGCTAATATTGTCCTTGTCGTAGAGAAATTACTGTGGAATCCCACAGATTTCCACATTTGACACGGAAGCCGTTACTTGAGAGGAAAACCAACTTTCTGCTCCATAGAGACCAATGTTAAATTTTGCTTCAAAAACATCTTCCACAGAACACGGTACCCCATTTCTAGATCGCCAGTTAAGCCACATTTTTTACACTACAGACACAATTTTTACAGGATCTGTTCTTCAACTCATCCTTCCCCTCAATTATTAATATCGGAGCAATAGGAGCTACGGTTATGGGAGTTTTGAGGATTTGTTTGAGAGGTGTTTCCCTGTTTTATCTCCATGAAATGGCTTCAGGCACACAGGTGTTCGCGATTGAGCCAATTAGTGATGTTGATAAACACACAGACACACGCGCACATACACTCCTCTCCCTCTCTCTCTCTCTCTGTGTCTCTCATACAGTCATTCAGGTCTTAGGGATCTTTAGAGGTCATTTATTAAAATAATGTTATCCTGAACTAGATCGGTCTATTGTCATTGTCCAGCTCTGCGAGTCGCTATCGGGCTGGTATCCCATATCGGTGCATCTCTAGTCAAAAGGCAGACTGCAAAGTTGTTTCAGTCATATCTAAAACACAGATTTTCGTGTGTGTGGCTTTAACTGAAACAGAGCTGGGTCGTAACCGACTGCTGCCTCTGAGCCTTGCAGTTTCTCTTTTTCCACTGTTTGCCTCTCCTCTGGCCCGTGACATCATCACCGCACTATATTTAGCCACTCACACTCCTGCTGGGTCTCACTACTCTGCCGATGCATCGGCCGAGCTCAATCTCCAACCCACCCTCCCTGCCTTAGATGGCTCATCTCTCCTGGTAAGATAGAGAAGAGAGGGTGGATGCTTTAAAAATAAATAAATAAATAAAAAGAGCGGAAAGGGACAGAGCTGGAGAGAATGGACTTGAAAGGAGATAAAGAGGAAGATGCTCATTGAGAAAGCGAGAGGGGAGGGTTCAAGGGAACAAGCAGGATGGCGTGAATAGCCGTGCTGTAAACCAGCCTTTCCATATAGTCTCCCTGCGAGAAGAGCTCACGTGTTGCCTCGTTACGCCACACTGTCCCAATGTGTGCTGGCATGCTCACACACTTTTAAAAAAAGCCCGAAAACTAAGCCCCGCAGAGCTCTGCAATACTACACTGCACTCTTCTACTGCTGCTCAACGGTACATTAGAAAAGGCTGTGTGTGGGAGAGAGGATGGGGGAGGGTGCGCTGTGTCTGTGTGACTGGCATTTCAAACATCCTCCCTGCACAAAATAACATCCTGGGAAGATAATCTGTGAGCGTGTGACAATTTATTCAGGCTCACGTTTCTGCAGAGTGTGAAAGCCACTGAGCGGTAGAAGGGGAAGCGCAGGAGACCAAAGAGTGTGAGTGAGTGTGTGTTGGTTGCTTCTGCCTAGAGACGCCCAGCTAACTGCTTCAGCAGCCACGCAAAAAGAAAAAAGGACACACCGCTTCCTTTCATTTGCAAGTCTTGATTCACCACCAATAGCCAGCGCTTCTTCATTTTTCTATCCAATGTGGGCTTTTTTGTTATCCACATCACTGCCCACTCTTGAATCTACCCCCTCCCTCTCTGCAGTTGGGGCTGCTCGGTAAAACGCAAGGGGAGGCGGGCACTGTCGTAAAGTGAGCTACAGTGTGATGCAGAAGAAGAGGGTTTATGTTGTTTTGCACATGTGAGAGCGGGAGACGAGCCGGCCGGGTCACCATCAACCCTGCTCACCGGATCTGACTAGCAGCAAAGCTACATAAGGTGGTGTTAGCCTGTTCCATGCACCACATACAGCAATGACTTACAACAGCAAATAAACCTACATCGATTTGCTGTTGGTCAGCTTGGCGCAAACGTTTTTTTAATTACAACTCATGTATGTTCTTTCTTGAGCTGGGTTGTAAAAACTAGCCCAGGCAGATAGTTATCCTGAACAGAAGCAGCTGGTCAGCAACCACATTGTACACTTAACAGCTGTCAGCCATCCTCACCAGCTACCACGATGATTGATTCATTTATACAACTCAGCTGCTGGTGTTTACAACCACACCACCAGGAGCCAGACCCGCTGGTAAGTGATCGCCGATGTATACGTTTCAAGCCGGTGGCTAGTTAACTAGCATTCCAGAGAAATGGCTGCGAGTGTTTCTCATAAATCACCTAGACCGTGGCGGGCCGCCAAAGTCTATAATGAGCCGAAAATAATTTTACACCTCTCGAAAAAAGGGAGGGCTGGCTGGCCGTCTCTGGGTGCTGCTCCGTCACATCGGTGGCTTGCGGCTTCAGAAGTGTCAGCTTGCGGGGAGCGATGGTGAACTGGGCAGACTGTCCTCAGTGCGTGTCTGTGGCGATGTCGGCAGCCCACCAGACCACTCTTGAAACACGTATTCTGTCTCGCTTTGTGAGCGTGACCTATTTTTTTTTGCCATGTCGTCACTATTCATATTCCATCAATGTGTTTAGGATTAAATGATTTACTGGAGCAGTGTAAAAATAGTCTTCATGGATCTAGCCTATTCCCTTTGCTGTCAAATGAACACATGACCCTGGACCCCCTTTAGGAAGTCTAAGGTCCACCCACCACAGTCTCACAAAGTCCTGTGAGTCGCTGGTCGTACCCAGTGCTGAAGCAAAGCCCTGGAAGCTCCTTGTTCAGAACTGAAACACAACATGCCTCAACCCTTACACAGACCTGGATGTGAGCATATGTATGGCATATGCTTGGGAGTACAACCTCAAAATCACCAAATCTATGAGGTGTAATCAGCAATGCACACACATCACTTCACCCCAATTTACCCACCCCACCCTAAACAGTCAATAGTTTCAACAGCTAACTGGCTTCACATTCCTAGAGCCACACACATACACACTATTACACCCCCCCCCCCCCCCCCCCAGTAATGTGGTAGTGATTAAAGTGGGAACTGGGGGCTATACTAACAGGTGGGCACACATGCTGATGGGGAGATTCATCAGATTATCCCACCAGCACTCAGGGCAGGCTTGCCTTAATACTGTGTGTGTCCCCTCTCTATAAGACAGGTGAGGAGCAGATCTGCCTCATCTCATTCCTGATCACGTACGGACCCATTAGGACATGCCACCACCAGCTCCCCAATCCACCCACCCACCCACTCACTCACTTACACACACACACAAGCACACCGTCCTCCCCATCTCAAACTATGAAAGTGGGCTGGACACAAGGCAGTTGCTATCCACCTTGTTTCCCAGCAACAACGAAGCGCTCAACTGCAATGTTTTGTCCTGTAAAAGATCCCGTATTGTAACAAGTGAAGTTTTTCTATCATAAAGCAGGTCTGAGTGCCACACAGCTTGTATTCAGAAACAATAGCTCATGTAAACATGTTCTAGTAGAAACCAAGAATACATGAACCTGAGAATGAGAATCTTTAACTTCCTGTATGCGACAGAAGTGGGAACATATAATGCAGACTTAAATTGAAACCTGACTATAACCACCTTTGACCTGCATTATTTTCAAACAGCTTACTTTCCTTTTACTGCATGTTGTGTTGTTCTACATAACTGATGGTATACCTGGGCTCTGGGTTTCAGCTTGTGCTCGGCACACTTCCAGGATTAAACTCACGCTCCACAATATGTGTTCAGCGTGTGCAAGCAGTAGACATGAACATCTGTTTGGGTTACTGATGTACCAAACGGTTGAATAGAAATGCAGGCACTGTTATACCCTTATATGTTGCATATGAAACAACGTGCAATCATTATAGAATGAGCAGCTATCCATGACACAAAATGTGACAACACAAAGACCTGTGATGGTAGAGATGGGGAAGGAGTACTAGTCTTACATTAGTAGCAGCTACCGATTAGAAATAACCGAATTACGGAGAAGCTCCTGGGAGGTCAATACTGCCACTGCTATTCAAACGTTATCCATGTCCGCTTGTCTTACTGCAGCAAAAACAAAAGCAACAGTCTGCTTTAAAATGTACGCTGTGCACTTTTAAATCCTCCCTGTAAAAGCGAGGGGTTGTGTCTTTGAAGCAGATACATTTGCGCATGTACTGAATCACCGCTGTAAACACATGATCCTCCATTTGGAGGCCACGGCTTGTTGTTTTCTTCTAGGCCTAAGCCTTTATTTTGATGGTATGAAAGCAGCAACACAACTTTCAGACAAGTATTTTCATTACTTCAAGCAGATATTTCGGTATTAAGCACAGCTCCAACAAAGCAAGGCTAACGATGGAGCGGGAGCTTCTGGCTTTAGAAATCTCACCTGTTTGGATCAGATTATAGAAATTCATACCGACATAAGGATACAAACCTCACACTTTGTGTAAAAGGGTTATGTATATATGATACAAAAATAGAGAGAGCGCATTGCTGATATAGCCCTGTCCTCTGTGCCCCTCGGGCCTCTGTGACAGGTGCTGGGTTGGTTTTTTCCACTGCCATGCAGGGCTTCATTTCTCTGCAGCTCATCCCAGTCGGCTACTTGATGACCGGCACTGGAAAAGTTGGAGAACACAATGCTAACTGGGGCACAGGTGAAGTGAGCATGAGGGAGGGGGGGGGGGAATAATGTGCGGCTCAACGATGAAACTGGAGCTTAATTGGTCTGAAAGAACAAATATGAGCTGGTGTAAATGTCTGATACAGACACTTCGGCTGAACTCAATGACCTGTTTGTGTGGGAGGAAAACACACAAACACACGTTCAGGATTTAAGAACTGGACGAGCAGCTTTTTGCCATCTTAAGTCATCATGGGGTGGCAACCATTTGCTGATGCCAAAATGTGGCATTTCACTTAGCTTTGGGCTACAAGCAGGGCTACGAAGAGATGCGATACCTTATATTATCGGCGCTACAAGCGTCAGCGCCAATGTGAGACAATATTATTCCATTATACAAACACGGTGCAAATTTAAGGGCTTCGAAATAAATTCTGCCTTCATCGCATCTTGGATGCAGCACAGATCCATCCATTTTCATGTTCGCCACTTGTTTATTAATCGAGAGCATAAATTCCTTCCCCTGCTTTGTCCCCCCCCCCCGAGGCAGGCAGAAGCAGGATTATTTACCGGTCTCATTCTGGCATTCAACCACATCAGAGTGACAGGTTTCTTTTTTCCAGCATCCACAGCAACATCAACTGGACTCTGTCTCCTCAGAAGAACAGCACATTTCATGCAATCCAAACTTCAAATTGCAATCTGCATATCAAAGGGAAATTGCATGGAATCATAACTTGTAGGTTACATTAGGATGAATATGAAAAACGGTCAAATCGGAGATAAAATGTCTCATGATGAACTGCAATGGCTGGAGAACAACCTTGCTTTTGCTTTGATAAAATCACCAAATATTTCCCAAATAAAGCATTTCACAACATACAGAAATTTAGGTATACCCGAAATTGACTACAGGCAGTGTGGTTAGAAAGCAGACAGTCTGAAGACATTCAATGATATGAAATAGAGAAACACAAAGGCAGTTATGTAAGGCCTGTATGTACAATGTGAGGCCATGGAAGCAGTGACGTTTGCGTGTCGAAGAGTTCTAGCCAGCCATGGAAATGACTGAAACACTATCACACCGGGTACAACGTGCTGCCCTGTTGCTAGCCAAATTAATTGACTTGTGAAAATGACTTGCCAATGTGCCAAAAATAAATAAAAACACTACAAAACAAAGGATTTCAGATTCAAAGACATTTGAAAGCATTTACAAAGGGCAGGTACAAAGACTAATTGAGCAAATTGCCAAATCAGTTAGGTTCGTCAGCTTTAAATGTGATCTTACAATGAGATATGAATATTTGTCTTTTTTTTTGTTAAAACATAAACGTCTGTCTGGTCGGCTTAGAGAACGTTGGTGTTTTTAAATAGTATACAGTGGGTTATTGCCGACTGACAGAGGAAAGAGAAACAACACAGCCTAATGTATTCAGCGGGTGAGTTACAAGCTTTGTGGTGCGTCTCGGCGCAGCAGCCAATAAAGACGCAGGACAGAAAATAGACACCACACCTCTGATATCTTATCTGAACACATCACTGTCACACAAACAAGCCACTAGCTTCTCTCACTCTCTCTCACACACACACACACACACACACACACACACACACACACACACACACACACACACACACACACACACACACACACACACACACACACACACACACACACACACACACACACACACACACACACACACACACACACACACACACACACACACACACACACACACACACACACGATGTGAAGGCGGATGAGAGTGAGTCACTCTCCCTTCTGGCCATGAAAAAATAAATAAAACCTGCAATCTGTGGCAGAGAGACTGGGCCTTGACAATTTTGATTTAAATACGTAGTATTTGCATTTTTGTGCACCCGTTTGTTGATCAGGACTGTTTGTAAATCTTAGTTTGGTTATGAGGGTATAATAAAGCAGGGAAACCACAAACACATTTCAAGCTTACTGTAACAGTTCAACAGCGGCGAGTATCCATCCAGGTGATTACGGCCATCACTGCAATCAGGACGTTCTGCAGGACATAAAACCAACGCTAACAGCTCCGTCTAGACCCAACAACTAAGGCCACAGGGACGTAAGCTAACAGATGCAGAACAAGAATGCCTGGATGACGATGCCTTGGACTGCCTCTTCAAGCCATTTGAAATATTTTTCTACAAGCCCTGGCCTTCCATGTGCACGAGGACAAACTTCCCACACCTATCACAGGGCTTTTTGAAAATAATTTCCAGAGTGGATAGCTCTCAAAATGCAAGTCGTGCGCTGTGGATGTGAAAACAAAGCTCTTCAGAAACGTTGTTACAGCCATGGCGAGGTGCTGTGTAACAGTAATATGAAGAAACACACTGTTGCCTCCAGCGCTTTCTGATCTCCCCTTTATGCATGCTGACAGAAAATATAGATGTTCTCTTTAACCTACATTTATGTTTTTGGAGTCAACTTTGGGAACATAAAATAGTGATTGAATCAACACTCGTAAGTGCAGCAGCACAGGAATTACTTTTCACATTTGTTAAAGGATAACTGAAGAGACCAAAGTGTTGTCTGTGACCCCAGCCTAACATCGGAGTTAGGTAACGAGTGACCGTTGTGCGTTTCAGTGGTGCTATGGTGAGAATCAAGTGCACAACAGCAGACAAAGACATTGAAGACAAACACTGAAGCGGCACTGAAGTTGACGTTTCAAGGAAGTGAATAATAATGGTATCCTATTTTAAAGGGCAAACAAATTAGTTGTTTTAATGAATAGCGAACGTGTAGGTAGAGGTGGCTGTCAGACTAAGAGAGGAAAGAAGAGGAAACCAGAGAATGAGGGGATATTTATGGACACTGGATGAGGATGAGACAGAACGTGAAGAACCGACGCTTATTGTGGGTAACTTTTGAACTGCAGTAACTGAACGAGGAGCATAAGCCAGTGAAAGCCTCTGGTATACATTGCGTGTTGGTTTCCCCAACAACACTTCTAAATATAACCCTCCACAACTGGAGCAAATGTTGAATAATGAAGCGCGGGAGGTTCTGGAGAAGGCAAAGAAAACAGATTGAAACAAACTGCACATTTTCTTCTGCAAGGCTCCCAGCCAAACACATGGGAGCATTATATACACACCTGATTCTACCGGACAATATGTGAACCCCTTGTTCATCCATCTTTACATTTTTTAGGTCTTCTTATCAAATATAATAAGACGGTAGGTAGACCGGTGGAGAACAGGTCTATAACACGGGAATTTACGAAAATATGAAACAATGCAAAATTACAAAAATATAAATGACATCAGCTGCATGTCAGAAACAAATAGTTTGGAGTTGATGAGCGATAAACATTACTGAGTCCTCTGAGTCTCTAGAACTACTGGTACATCAACATACACTAAACCGAGGCCACAGAGGGATTCTTCTCAATTTTTGCATTTCAGCCTTCTCCAAGGCTGAAGAAACCGGAGAAGTGTCAGAGCTGGCGAATACTGTACAACACAGACGTTGTGGTAGCAGAAACAAACAAACTTAATCTCAATACTACCACACACACCTGATTCTTCATTCGAAGGCTGATGGAAGGTCATCGACTGGCCTCTGATGTGCCATATGGGACAACAACAACATTGCAAGGACTGCAGCAAAACTTCATCTTTCATGACGAAAATATCTCCTCATGATTTCATCTAATTTTTCTACAGCAAGACTTTGTGATGTATTGATCACACCCATACCTGCAGTGCTTTTAATGTCGCCATTTTGCCTGAAACCCACACATCCAGAGTTACATTATTTACCAGTGTTGTGTCTTTGTCCTTTCTCTCACAGGTGAGAATGAGAGCTGGGTTATGGGCTGGAACTTTTTGATAACAATGTAAAGGTTCAGTCACTTTTTGTTAGCATACAATGCTACATTTGGAAACAGGTTTAACTACCTTTTCCCTTTTAAAAGTGCCTTAACTTCCAGCTGTGTTAACTTAAATAAACAGTCATACAAGACATTGGTGTGATTCCTGTACAAAACTATTTAAAATACTTGACGGAGTAAGGAAACTGGCCACTTCGGTCAGTACTTCAATGGGAGTGAGGTTCAATACTGAGCCCAATCAGGAGGATGGAAAGAATGTGAAGCTCTTAATGCAGTGCCATTATGTTCTGGCTTAAAGGTCACAAAATAGGCTCTCAACAACTCTGTCCTGAGAGCAAAGAGGCAGAACAGGAAGTGTGAGCAGGACACAGCTCAGATGATCACTATGTAAGAAGAGTACAACACAGTGCCTTATGGGAATGCTCGTTGGCGTCCGTTTAAGAAGACAATCAAAAGTGGAAACCAGAGGGTAAACTTAACGACTTACAAAAATCCTGAATATGGCTCTCGGATCAGAGGTCAGCGCCACAAAAACCTTTTCTTCACATCCCCCACAAACTAGCCCATAAAACACACACACACACACACACACTAAAGACCTGACACTTTTTTTTTAAACAAAAGCTGCCACTCAATCCCCCACCCCTCCCCCCTCCCCCATTGCCCCTTTCTCTGCTTGACTGTGGCTCTCCTGCTCTCCTTCTGTTATGGTTATCTACATCTCTGGGAACAATACGGCCGAGGCAGTGAAGCCCAGAGAGGGCCACAGATGCCCCCGCCCCCCCCCCCCCCCCATTCAGCTCACACTTATGTTGGGAGACAGCAAAGGGGAGGCAGAGTGTAGTGGGTGGGTATAGGTGGTGGTGGTAGGAAGGGATAGAGAGGGGAACTAAAGCTATTGTTACCACAAAGAAATGGATAACATCATCTCACTGACCTCCAGCTGCTCTCTGTTTTCTTTCTTCAAAGTTAAGAGAAGGAGAGCAGCCAGTATGTTATGGAGAGTCAGTGTATTCTGCCATTCTCAAAACCTTGAAGGATAACGAAGTAGACAAACAGACAAAAGAGGAACAACCTGCCCAGCCACTCTAATATGGGAAAAAAAGAAGAAGTTTTAGGGTTTTTCGGGTACCATATGAGGGCCTCTAAACGATGAAACATGCTGTGCATCACTGCTACATTCACACAGTGAGCTCCCCTTCTCATCAACAGGCAGAGTTAGTATTGATCGTCCCTCTGAGTTTTCTATTCACAGTCTGCTGGTTAGCACCGAGAACAGGAAGGTTGTCTTCCAGAAACTTTACTCAGCAACCATTGATTTGCAATCAAACCGCGAGCCCACGTTCCCCCACCAATGCCCCAAACAGAGGACATGCACACACAGCATATTGTTATGCAACGTTATGCCCCTAAAAAACTCAGTTAGGGAGAGCTGTCTTGAAGACATGAGGCTGGACAATGATCCGTACAACTAGCTGGACGGAAAAAAAAACTAATATCTGGCAACACTTCGTGTCCGACTGACACATATATATGAATATATGAACACCCATAAAGTCACAGAGCACATAGATGTCTGGTCCTCAGAGAGATGTTCAGCCTAGTGAACATTACCCTAGTGAGAGCTTCAAAATGTTTAGTGCTTGTTTAGTTATCACTAAATAGCTTTTAGAAAGTATTGCTGTGTTTGTGCATTTCAATGAAAACTGTTTTACCATTTTAACAGGCCGTGGGTTTTTTTCCCCTCAAAAGCACAGCTTAATGTTGTATGGATCTCAGGGGTTGAGTTAGTGTGGCAAACCCACTACTGAGCATGCTTGTCGACAGGTTGACCCGGCCATGCAATTGGCTGAGCAGCATCTGAGTACAAGAGTACTACTGCATACTAATGTTGTGTTTTAAGGGTACTCTGTATACTGATGGGTTTCTGTCTGTGGCAAAATGGCTTCACAATGGAACCAACAGCAAGTATGTGTTTGCAGGTAATATCTCTACCACCGAAAGACAAAGCCAGAGCCACAAAGTAGGAGGACGAGTGGCTACAACAGCCGGCAGACAGCCGGTGGATCTCACAGGGTGTGGTGACTAAATATCCCAGAAAAATGAAAGACATTCCCGGGACAAACAAGCAAAGTGCTGGTTATGCCCAGAGAGCAGACAGCAGGGAGAAACAGCAGAGCAACAGAGCGGGCCATGGGTTTCAACATGGAGACTGGAACCTTATGTCAGCACGGTTCAACACACAAGGGGTCTGAGACAAAAAGGTCTGCAAAGGCAAAGTCTCTCTCACTGGTTTCTCTGCTTGGTGCTGGTAGCATTACATTTACCGCCCATCCCCCACCCCCAAAAAAAAAAACACCCACTCCGCTCCCTTCCTTCTACTCTGGAGAGAGACTTGCAGGTTGGAAGAGGAGGGCCAGGAGGACGAGATGGCGTGGGAAGGGTTAAGTCTAAACAGATCCATCTGCTTCCTCGTCTGTCCTCCTGGCTGACTGCTGGCACCAGGCCAGCTCTTACACAGCCTGCAGCCTGACGCAAAGCATAACAACAGACACACAACTGGACTGCACACATAAAAATAATGCTGACAGGTCTGAGTATTTTCGCAAAGCTTTTTTTCATATATGAAGAGGGAAAGGATTTCCAGATGGCCCTCAACAAGACACTCCTGCCCTAGGCCAAAAGACCTGGCTCATACATTTATGTGAATGTTTGAGAATGTCTTTGACATTTCACGACAATCATACTGAACAAGAGGAAAGGGATCCCAACATAATCCTTTTCAATGTCTACATTTACAGAAGTATTGTTTTACGAAACAACGATTACCGCTGACTAGCCAGAGTTTACATGAGTTAGTTAATACTTACACTCCGATGAACAAGATTACACCAGTTTGATTTGATGCAAAAAGGCAGAACATTATGGCACGTTCTGGCAAATTAATAAACAGCTGACATCAGCAACCTGTGCAGTCACAGCGCTACATCCAGCTTGTATTGCATTAGTATAAGCAAAAGGACGATGTGATTAACATAATGTTACGTCTGTTCATAAACGGACTAACGGAGCCACTAGTGTCTGACCGGCCGTGTGCAATTTACTGCCGATTACAGGCCGGCAACATGGAGGAGATCACATTTAGTTTGGCTTAATATGGTACGGATCTGGATTTTTATACTTAATTCAGATATGTTCACACCGATAATGACATTACACAACATACTTATTGTTTGCAGTGTTTACATAACATTTGAAATAACTGCAGAATTGGTTGTCTCTGATCATACTCACATTGAGAATGTTTGAGGCAAAACCTACTACATTGGTGTGTCAATACTTGTCCCCACTAGTTTGACCTACACCTGTGCTACTAAAACAAACGAGAGTGAGGAGGCCACAATGTGCGATACAAGCTTGGTAGAGCTATTTCAGAGACGGGCCTTCAATGGAATGGATATTCATGCCTCGACACATCCGTGCATAACTGGACAGCTGCAGGGAATCAAAGGCAAGAGAATAAAAGGGAGGCGACAACTGTGTGCACACACACCTAGATTAAGAGAGTGTGTTGTCACCGAGAGGAGAGGTTGTCTGCTGAAGGAACACCTGGGTGTGGGGAGAGGCCAAAGTTGTTCTGCCTTTTGTATCTAAACAACACTACAAAGATACCGCTAACGCAGAGGGATTCGTTCAGGCCGCTGTGAGGTGTGAGTGACTATGAGAGAGAGAGAGAGAGACAGAGAGAGAGACAGACAGAGCGAGAGAAACAGAGAGCGAAAGACAGAGAGAAAGAGAAAGACAGAGAGAAAGAGACATTTACAGTATGTCAGACAACAAGGTGAGCCCATCCCAGGAGAGGTGTTGGCTTTCTAACAGAGTACAGCTACTTGAAACCAAGGTCACCGCTGTGTGGCTATGAGAGGGGGAGTCCGGCCACACAGGGACAGCTGGGCCACATGGCCTCTGTAGAAGTTTGGATGTGCTCGCTGAATGAAACTGTGCATCTGTATGTGCGTGCCTTCAAATGGATGCAATTCAGATCACTGGCAGAAAATAACACATGAATGAATGACTGAATGGACATGTCCACGCCCATTCAGGACTTTCCTGAAACCAGACGCCTTTGACAAACAAATCCGCCCAGTATCACCGCTATTACGGCTAGAAACTTGTAGCGCAGCAATCGCTAGCTGCGTCATTCAGCCTTTAGCAGCCCTTTGCATGGTTTTGACTGCCTTCCTGTAAAAAGAGGCATATTGACTAGCATCGCGCTCTTACAGTTTAAGATTAGCGCAGTTTCCTGTAGAAACTCGACACGGTCAGACATATGGTTAGGTTTAGCGATTCAGACTAGCTGCTAATCCAGGCTGATCTCCTACACACTCCTGTGTAGACATATAAGACTACCGTACTTTCCGGACTATAAGCCGCTACTTTCCCCCCCACGCTTTGAGACTGCGGCTCATACACCGGTGCAGCTTATATACCGATTTTTTCGTAGCTTTGCGCCACCAACACATTTAACATAAATATTGTAATGTTCCACTTACGAGTCGGACACAGGGTTTATTCACAGAAATCGTCGCTCTTATTGCCGAGCAACTCCCTCGAACATTATCCGTACAAAATTAAGCAGCGTGTCTTCTCATTAGAATCTAAAAGCAACGAGGCAATAACTGTTGCTCATAACTCTGAATAGCTGTTGTGCTAGCAGCAACTGGCCAAGCCAGTTAGCCGTAAATGCTATTCAGAGCTACGTAGACACGCTGCTTCGTTTTACTTCTTCCATTTGGTAGCCTTGAGAGCCCTTAGTCTGTAATGTAAGTATGTCTGTATGAAGCATGAAAAGATGTATGCTATGAAGATATATTATATTCGCTAATGCTAATCGCGCTTAGCATTTCCCCATTGGCGGCAATGTTAAAATTAGCTTAGAAGGACATGTAATGATGTTCAGAGAAGAAGACAACTTTAGTACTGTTAAAAGCATCTTGTCGTTCAACGGGGACACCTGCGGCTTATAGCCCGGTGCTGCTTATCTATGAAAAAAATTCCTATATATATATATATTCCTATATATACAGCAGTTTGTGTTGCTTTGTAATATTTTTTTTGAGATATTTTTAGTTTTGAGATGCCAAGCTGTTAACTTTACAAAAATATATAGCTTAAACAAAAAATGCTACTATAATTCTAGATAGTCACTATTTTGATTATATGCGTCGCATGACATAAACACCCACGGTACAAATATCCATCTATACTAGTGAACTCTGTTCACAGATCTTTGACAGTGCGTGTCCTTGCTGGTGTAATTGAAAACATCCAAAGGGGCCGTATGAGGGCTGCTGGATGAACAAACAAAACGTAACTGTGTAAGGAGGGCGGGCTTCTTCAATGTTATCTTATCCCCCCCCCCCCACCCCCACCTTGGACAAGGGCCTAGCAGCTCTAAAATTAGCCGTCACATCTAAACACAGTCTGTGGTGTAGCAGCTACTCTTTGATGGGAACTTGGCTCATGGCTGACGCACTGAAAGCACACTCGAGCCCATCTCAAAATACAGAGATGAAGCCAAGATAGTATACCACTGCAAACTAGAGACACAGTCCTCCACCGTCTCCGTTCTTACATTGGAAGCATTCGGATGAAGTGACATTGAAGTCGCTCACTAGTCGATTAAACAATATATTATAGGAAATTTCATCAATTTCAATGGAATACTAACGTAATGATATGAAATGTCATCTTTTTCAATCAATATGAAATGAGCGATTTCAAGTAAACGTTGTTCAAACATAATAAAGTAGGGCACGTAGGTAGAGTAGTGGTGTAAGGCGCATACCAAATACCACAACGACAACAACTAACATCCATTATTAATACAATCCATATAATTTTCTAAGTGATTTGCGTGCCGTTTATGATAACATAATGACATCACCCAATCTGTATTTTATTACTAATTAAAGCCACTGAAAATCTAGAGGGGCCACAACAATATTCATATATATATTCAACAATAACATATATATATATACACACACACACACACACACATATATAGAAGTGATGTTTAAGATGAATTAGAATTGCATGTAAAGAAGGGAACAGATATGACTCAATGGTCATATCTGGGACAGACTGGGACACCAAGCAGGCTAACAGAAATTCCAGCAGATGATGGAATAAGTAGATAGTAGAATACATGTTCATTGAGCACCAACATAATAAAGCCGGTCTGAATCAATACAAGCATCAGGTGCAGATCCTGTTGCAGCGTGTGTGTTTTAACATGTACTTAAGCTTGAAGAGCAACCGTGACCTCCCAAGAAGAGCGGGAAGAGAAACCTTGATGAAAGCAAACCAACATCCTGTGCAGAGATATTACAATATTTTAGTATTCAGAAAAGAGTACTTGTTTAATTGATGTGGGTTATCCACAAACTTTAGTTAGTTTACTTCTTTATCATTTCACTACACAAGTCCTTTTTGTCATCTCTCAGCAGAAAAACAAACCCCCCCCAACTCCTCAGAGGGACAATGCAGAAATAAAGAACAAGCCTTGGACTCAACGCTGCAAGATGTTGTACATAAAGCTGCTATTTATCTTTTTCACTCTCACGCCTACAGGTTACTTCTACTCGCTCAGAGTGCTAACTGGTCTCAACCTCCATTACACAGAGCACACTGGCCTCCCACTCCCACCCTACTAACAGTGGCAGAATGCCAGGTTGGGAAGTGTGTGTGTGTGTGTGTGTGGTCGAACTGCACGGGACAATAGCGATAAAAACACACAGAATTAGGTAAAACTCACAAACCATCTCCCGACCCGTCAACCTTGAGAAATATCATGCAGACCTCTAACACTCCTGAAATGAACTTCAACTAGGGCCGCACAACCGACATTCTACCTAGGGCTCTACCTAGACTGTAGGTAATTAATGGGAAACACTGGATTAGTCACGGCAAATTAGAACTATGACAGTTCTCCTTTTGTATTAAGCCGCAAAAAATGTTGATAGCATGATGTGTTTTAGTTGATTTGCACACATCGCACGATGTGACTGTTGAGCGTGCGCGCATCTAATGCTGAAACGCCCAAACGCTATCCTTCTGGGTCACCACTGGACTGCTGATGTGGAGCAGGCAGTAATGCATGGGTCTGCCTCGTACTGCATACCCTTGATTCCCACCTCCCTGGAAACTGTACGACCTATGGCAGACCTCAAATTCCTCTTGCCTAAGAAGTGAGCTCCCTTCCATTCAGCTCGCTATTAGCGTATTTCTCTGCACTCCATGCCACAGTGCCTCGCCTGTTCCCTGCAAACAGACTCCTTCTATACGGCATCGGTGTACAGCCTGCCTGAGGGGGAGGAGGAGGAGCATTAGAGGGGAGGAAGAAGGGAAGGCTGGGAAAACAAAGCCTCTATAGTCGTCTCTCTCCAGCCGGGCCGAGCCGAGCTAACGGGGGCGAGTTATGCAATGTGACTGGCAGGGCCCACTTCCCTCTTCAGAGCTGCTGCACACACACACTAATCCCCAGTGAGGAACAAGCCCCGCTTTGGAGGAAGAGGAGCAGATAGAAGGGGAGCTGTGAGGGAACCAGTGGAGAAGGTGTGATTACAAGAATTTCAGCATTTCATCTGCACCAAATCGAACACACAGACGCCTCCCGTCTCTCAGCTGAAAGATAACAGTCAGGATGATATTAGCACTGCTGGTGGCTGGCTTCAGCATAGAGAGGATATTTGTAACAGGTATATGAAAAAGGTGCTTATAGTTCACACAAGGCCTGAGCGCATAAGTGTAGTTCCACACACACACCACTGCTAAACTATACTTTAATACCATTTATAATAATTAACAGAACAAACATGGTTGGCACATTTGAGTGCAGACACTCTTTCCTAGTGTGGTAGGGCCTCTGTGTTCAGTCGCTTTATAAAAACGTAATGCTTATTATGCAACATCTTCTGCTCTACAATCGCGTTCAAACGTCTCTGCAGTAGAGCATGGAGCGACCCACGAGTCAAAAGGGCCTCTAATCACTAATCACCACTAATGTCTACGACGTCAGTACATTACAGAAGCTCTATATACTCACACGCTCATACCGGAGCAGAGCATCGTCAAACCCACATGAAACCCAGAGAGGGAGCAGGTTATGATAGTGATGAGGCTTAATGACGCTTGAGAGGACGTGGCAAAAAGACCTTTCACACGGTGAACGGCAAACACAGAGCGAAGAAAAGGACAAGTGATTCCTAACCGTGTAGGCCAGGTGGAGGATTTAAAGCGGTTAAAAATAAAAGTCTGATTCTGATTTACTTAGCTACTTGCCTGGAAACCATGTGACTGGCATCACATGAGGAGAGGGAGGGGGAAAGTGTTTGTGTGTGTGTGTGTCAAGCCCCCATAGGAACACGCACACACAGCATGTACTCCACTCCTGGCACCACAATAAGCTTTGTGATCAGTTTCCTTGGTTTCCACTGACAGTAAGCAGATACAGGCAGCTCGGAGAGGTAAACAGTAGCAGCTCTTTCTGGTGCACAGCCACAGGCACACACTCAAGAGTGGTGGGTGGGAGGAGGCAAGAGAGACGAGCCAGTGCTGCAGCTGTTGTTTAGAGCTCAATGTAAATAACTTGATCCTCCTAATATTTGTACGTTTCGTCATCAGATCAATCTTTACAGTTGCACCTTTTCTCCGTACATGCATGTACATCTGCGCTAAATGCGCTGGCAGTAGTTACGAGGTGTAGGTGGTTCAGTTAGGGCTGCATGGTGTGCAAAAGTGTCTCATTTGTAAAAATCAAGTTACAGAGTGCAAAAATAAAAAGGTTATTCCAAGTGAAATAACCTGTTTGCGTTATTTAGATGATAGCTGGCTATGTTGGCCACTGTGAATCATGATGGTCCCGTAGACTGACGTTAATATTCACAGTCCGCGAACCAAACACAGATTAATGGGTATGTCGGGACTGATGTCTTGTCTCGAAAAAAAAGTGCCAATGAATTAGTCAGGAGACTTTTTGTTTTGTTCCTCCTGCGCAGGTGATAATTAAAGAGGGTGCAACATACCCACATACATGCACGATGACGCCCTTGCATGTGGTGCAGATATAGGGCGACAGAAATATAGGTGTGTGACGTTTTAGTCATTTTGCCTAAAGAATAAAGCCACGGTCCAGTTCTATAACTCTGTTGCTCCATTGTTGAATGTGGAAGACATTTAAGTTCCCAGGATGCATTTCCTGATCTATAAATCCTGTCAGGGGCATAGGCAGTCCAGGCACTAAGTACTGCGGCGCTTATTCTTTTGTATGTATCGTAACCTTCAAGACTCAAGTGCCTCTGCAGTGAATGCAATCCATGATTGCAACCTTCCAGTAAAAGCTAGGCAGCGCGTTTGTTGACAGAAGTGTGAACAACCATGTCCTTCATCAAGGTGTGGTTTGTATACAATGCCAGAAGTTTGATCGGTGTGAACTTTTTCTTTTGTGACATTAGGATGTCCAATAAAAAGCAGTTATTCACACATCTGCATTCAGGCTGTACACTGCCGCCACAGCTGTGGCCACTCAAAAACTATTTATGTATTTCTGAAGTGATACCTATCATTTGTATACATCAGTTGTTTTGGTTTAAGCCGAGCACGTTATTTTACCATTATCATATTTCCAGAGAAACAGGAAATAGTTTGGATGTTTATTCCCGGGATTAAACCCTATTCTGCACTACAGAAGCAGTGACCTACTTTTCACTGTCTCTGAGACACACACACACACTCTGACAAAGGGACAGGAAAGCAGAGGTTAGGCATGCACTAAGACCCATTCTTAATACATGCATTCCAGTGAATAGTGTTCATTGCTGCTGTGCTTTCACCTTGCCTGTTGGTACACGCAATCCTGCACACACAACCTCCTGCGTGACTGTCAAAGGGAAGAACCTGATGCTTGTAGTATGTAAGCACAGATGTGTACAAGTATACTCAAGCGCAGACAAGTATACTCAAGCGCAGACAGTCTAAACTTAAGAACTTATCAAAATATCACGTGTCCCATGGCTGACACGAACATAAACTCAATTTCACAATTGAGACTTAAGAGGAGACAATATTACATATAAGGAAAAATCATGTATGATTGAAAATGTAATCAAATGAAGGACGATGAAAAGAACAACGTTCTGCAGTTGCTTTGTGAAGAATATCCACACACCACAATGTACTTATAAGTATATAAATGTATGACAGCCCAAACTGCAAAGCTAAAAACTTAAAAATATTTTCAAGCGACAAGTGCTTTACTAATAGTGTATCAATGAAAGTGGCCTTCAAATTAGTATCAACTTATGGTTATACAAGTTCAAAAAGATATAATTTGTCAACATACCGATTCCATGGCTGTGGAAGAATGTCAGTGGGCTAAAATCCAACGAGAAAAACACCTGTCGTCTGAGTCCACAGAATCCTGAAAAACAAGATGAAAACAAGGCAAGCGTTAGTTACTAGAACAGCTTCACATTGCTTACAATGGACGGGTATTGGAGGCGATGCAGAGGGTCGTGTTTCTCCTTTCTCCCTGGCCAGCTGAGAAAGGCCTACGGAACAACAGGACACACAGACATGCATTTGGGCCCCTTTTTGTTTCCTCGACCCGCCATTGAACACACCAACCCTAGTCTTTGTCTAAAACAAGTAGAGCTGTGAACCTTCACTGGCCTTAGGATTCAATCGCGCATGGCTACTTTTCCAACAATGAATACAAGAGAAATCTGAACTCCCTGATTATTTACAAAGTGCTTTACAAAATCCGAGTACAGCAGTCTATAATATAAAAAGGCGGCTTATTTTCTATACCAGTACTTGTGACCCACCTCAAAAGATAAACATTACAAAAACAAAACATAGATCCTACTGCAGTGCATTACAAGTCTGCTGCAATCTACAGAGATATGGTTTTCACACAGCGGCTCTCAGGCAGGGCAGCGACACTGCATACATAGCCTAGCAGCTATCAGACGGTAGCTAGTTAGTTACATTTCCTTACTCTACTCCACACTAACTCGGTTTAAGTCCCAGCATCAGAACACCACCACGTTTGAATTTCAGCCTGCATGCAACATTGTTGACAACAGCGCAGTTAATATTGATAGTGAAAACAACAAGCTAGCGGAGTGCCATCTCAGCGCCGCACATCAAGGGGTGTGTACAAGCTCCGCCCTCGGTGAAACAATCAGAGGAGATGAGCGAGAAAGAGGAAGGAAAGAGAAACATAGAAAAACACGATTTAAGACTGAAATTGAACTAACTCCAGATTATTCTGTCACTGCATCGATGCAGAGTTGTCTGCGTCGCGATGCATGTTAGAATCGAGAAAGTTCCACCCCTCGAAAAATAGCCCAGCTCTGTACCCAGTCCCTGTGCTCGAATGTGGATATGATGCATCATAAACCTGTATTTGTCCTGAACCATATATACACTGATCTAAACATTCTAAACAGATTTAACAACATTCGATTCAACCCTAATACAGACTGGATTTTGTGGTACGTGGCAAAGACATGGAAACACATAACTAAGAGACGGCAACAAGCTGATTAGTATTAAAAAGCTACAGGTATAACCACAGTCAAATAGGTCCAATTCGAAAAACTTCCACAACTTCCATAAAATGCACCAACACAGTAGTCCTCAAGTCACCATTCTTCAAAGTCTCAAGATCAAAGAAATAATAAAAAGACATGAAGACATTTTTGGGATGTGACAGCATGGCCAGAATCACAATCAACACATTCAGCAAAAAGAGAAAGAAAGATGGGAACCGATAGTGTTGCGTTATTTGTTCAAGAGATAGCTTTTACGAATAAAACAGAAGAAGGCGGCATAATATCAACAATTTGAAGGTGACATAATATCAACAAGTTAAAATGTGTCATGCATTTATGGAAGCGAGCTCCCCACCTCTCATTCCCCTTCTCTCAGTCTTGAAGTAAAAGTGCCATGTCATGGGGTATTTAACAGTAGCTTTGAGTATTATCTGGAATTAAATCACATAGAGCCTCTATGTGATTTTCTGTTTGCTGCTGCCTTTAATTGAACCACATTCAATTCATATATTAATCAATTTCCTGCATTTCTGCATTTTACAACTGCATTTTATTTCTTGCACTGTTTTTTAATGTTTTAATGACCGTTCTTAATTGTTTTTAAACCTCCTTTTCTTTTGCCTTATGTTTTGATGCTTTTGATGGTTTTATGTGAAGCACTTTGAATTACCTTGTTGTTGAAATGTGCTATACAAATAAACTTGCCTTGCCTATGTAAACCAGTGATCTATCTGAGCTAGGGCTGGGCGATAAATCGATTTAATCGATTAATTCGAATGTGTGCTTTAAGGCGATGTGTTTTATTGAAAATCGAGAAAATCGCCCCCACCCCTCCCCCCCGTTGGGTTCCCGTAGTAGAGTGCGCGCGCATTGTTTACAAACTAAAACAATGGCGGCCAGCAGCTTCACTGCTGGCCGCCGCCGCCGCCACCTCACAACAACAACCCAGCATTTTGGAGACATTCACCAACTGTACTCCGCATGAGAAGAAGAGTGCCCGGTGGAAAGCCATCACGGATGCAGTCGCGATGTATATCGCAAAAGATATGGTGCCCATATACACCGTGGAAAAGCCGGGGTTTATTCACCGTCTCAAAGCTTTGGACCCCAGGTACGTGCTACCAAGCCGTAAACATTTTTCTGACGTTGCCTTGCCTCGGCTGTACAATAGTACACGCCAAAGGATCTCTGCGGAGCTGGAGGGGATGTCATTCTACTCCGCAACAACTGACCTGTGGTCCAGCAGGTTGACCCAGACACCGATCCACTTGACTGGTGGAAGCGTCACCAACTTAACTTTCCAAGGCTAAGTACTTTAGCAAAGAAATACCTCTCTGTGCCAGCTACAAGTGCCCCCTCTGAGAGGCTTTTCAGTGTGTGGGGGGGCATTGTTACATGCCACCGTGCATGCCTGAAGCCAGAGGTAGTAGATAAGGCTTGTCTTCCTGGCAAATAATATTTAGAAAAAACATGCACTACTGTTTAATACTGTTGGTTATGTTGTGAATGCACTTGATTTTGTTTACATGCACTTATTTACTGTGCAAAATATGTTATGTTGATGTTAGATCAGATGTTGCACTTTTGAAAATGTGAATGTTAAAGGGTCATATACATTTTATTTCATGCTGTGTTTGTATCAGTGTATTCAGTTAGAAAAGCTTACTGTAAAAAGTTACATTTGCACAGTTGTTTACAATGGAAGGCTACTATTTAATGCCATTTAATGTTATGTTTAATTTAATTTTATATTTAAATGATTCAGGCAAACAAAAGAGTGACCAAATACTTTTTGTATACTACAGGCACCTTTCTACAATGTTCAGGTTTTGTTTGCACTTTATTTTTATCAACCTACTTGGGAAAATCATCACAAAATAAAAGAAAAAATTGTTTTCAACAGCTTCTGTCATCTGCAAAAAATTTTGGGGGAAAAAAATCGATTTAAATCGTGAATCGGATTTTTTGTAAAAAAATCGGAGATTTTTTTTTTAGGCCATATCGCCCAGCCCTAATCTGAGCCCAGTTGTTTGAAAAGCGTCCAATCCGCGCCGATTAATCTGTCAAACCCATTACCGGACGAATATTAGACGAATATTGCATAAGGTGTCCACATTGTCTGATGTTGATTGAAAAAAACACTCGTGTGTGGATCAAGTGTCTCCAGTTGATTTAGAATATGCCGTTTGTGTCATATGAACTAGTGCAGAAAACATGTCTGTTCAGAACTGGTGCAATGTTTGGCCTGGGCTTGGGTGCCAAGTAAAAAGGGCCCCAAACAGCTATAGTACTGTTGATAACATGTCACATGATTAAGTTTGAATATGTTTAATGAAAGTAAGTAACCACTCCGGTCCATAGATTCCATCTTTGTTCCTTCATGCCAGGGTTGTACAACTCTGGATCACTGGTTACGTTTCTCCAAAGGTTGATTTGGTTTCAACTTCTCGGCCCACACCGCCGCATCTTAGATGCAGAGTCCACATTCAAACGACTGGTGTTCTCGCTGCAACACCTGATATGGTGTGAATGCAGAATAAGTAGCCAAATGAAGCATAAGACAACCTAACCGAACCAGCTAAAGCCCGGTTCCTAACCTTCCTGGCTGGCTGGCCTTCACCAAGTTGCCTCCCAACGATGACATAAAAGACTGAGGATCAGGATTTAGGAGGCAGGACATAGGGGGGAATTTAACCCAGATTTTAACCCACATATGTCCCACCAATCTGGTGGGATCAGGTTCTACCCTTTAAGGCATAACAAGAGGACCTTACAAGTGCCTGTGATATTCGTTTTACCCCAATAAAAGTGCTTATTTATTATTTGTCATTGTTCATTTATAGCTCTGCTACAGGATAATATCAAACAGGACCTGAATGGAGGGTTTTACAGGACCAAGAACAAAGGCTGATCGTACAGACAGGGTGGCAGTTGGGTATTCGGGACAGGATTAAGGCCAGCCCTCAATGGGACGGCCTAAGTGGTAAGAAGGATGTCTGTTAGATGTGTATTTGTCTTTGCACTGGAGTGGAACCTGTGGGGCTTTCCCAGCGGGAAGCACAGGATTGACGGATTGTAATAATCCAGAGAGGAAGCAGAACACTAACCTCCCAACAGAGTTTTGGATACAGAATACAGACAATCCCCCTTGATGATCACCTGCATAAACTGCCAAGTAATACACTTTTAAAACAACTGTTAACTAGAAAAAGCATGGAAACACCAACAAACGTAACACTGAGAGCAAATCCAGAAACTTCTACCAAGGTTGGTCTGTACATTTCACTATTTCTGAACATACAGATATGCTAGCTAGTTGAAAGAAGAAAAATATCAACAGTCCGTATTTTTAAATTTGAAACAGTTGTTGTCAACGTTGACAACGACTGTCTGCAAGTGAAAAAGGAGCCGTTTTGAGCATGAAAACGGATCATCTATTGTTTCATTTAGTGATAATGTCAAAGGTTTAACAAGCCTCTTAACAGTTGCAAATAGTAGCACACTGCATTTAAACAGTAGAACAAAACTGACACATCGCACTTGATATTTTGGTTTGACTATATAGCACTCTTCAGGGGAACAAAAACACAACATACGAAACACATTCCTCTGCCCACACAAACTGAGATGCCACAGATAACATTACTGAAAGCCTCGGTATACGTCGTACTTTGCCCAGTTAAGTGTTTACCAGTGTTTACCAAAGTGCCGACATCTGAAACCGGGGGTCTGTGCCTGACCATTTCTGCAACTCTATGAAACAGCCAATCCTACATTTACACCCACTGTGAAGCTGAGAAAGGAGCTGGGGTTTGAACATCTCTCTTTACATTCTTAACAGAACAATGTGTCACTTTTCATGCAAACAAATAATTGCAATAGTATGAATGTCTTCCAGGAGAAGCTGAAACTGTGCGGCATTACCCCCGTATTTAAAACTATATTGCCAATTAATTCATGAACAAAATAAACAGGGATTTGGAGAATTATTACTGTTATTTGACGTACAAAACATACAATAAATATGATCTCCTCAAAGCTACCAGACTCCAGTCAGACAACAATAATGTCACCTCGCTACTCTTCGTAAAACACGCTTCACTCAAAATGGACAGAAACAATATAAAACTCATCTGTCAACGGTCTGCTAGTCTTCCCACTGTTCCAACAATCACAAACTCTGGTTTGAGTTTGACCGAGCGGCTGAATAAGTAACTGATAACTAGAAAAGGTGCACCCGTCAGGGGTGTCTGAAACGGCCGCTGCTGTGGTGTATGATTGAACAAATACATTCCACAATTGTCTAACCCAAAGTCCAGACACAATGGGCAGCAGGGTGAAATCAGGAGAATCAGAATGCGCCACATGTAGCACACAAACACTGTCGAGTAGAGGTGGGCAGTAGAATGGTTTCAACACCATCACCGGCGTGACATTCTGCCACAACATGGGTTCTGCAATACAGACTTTACCATGAGACTAGGGCAAGGCAAGTTTATTTGTATAGCACATTTCAACAACAAGGTAATTCAAAGTGCTTCACATGAAACCATTAAAAGCATAAAGGCAAAAGTAAAGGAGATTTAAAACATACATTGAAACAATAATCGATGTCTCCCTGAGACATTACGCTGCACGCAATCAACCATACACTACCGCAATTCTGCAATTACTCGAACACAAACCACGTCTGGAAAAGATCTCTGCCGATCTGCGTTTTATAGTGTACGCCTTGCACGAACTCGGTCCTGGAGGAAATGGCGATATATTGTGCAGTCCTTTTAAAACCATTAAAAGCATCAAAACATAAGGCAAAAGAAAAGGAGATTTAACAGCAATTAAGAACAGTGTAGGAAATAAAATACAGTAGTAAAATGCAGAAATGCAGGAAATTGATTAATATATTAATTGAATGTGGTTCAATTAAAGGCAGCAGCAAACAGAAAAGTCTTCAATCTTGATTTAAATGAGCTGAGGGTCTCAGCAGACCTGCAGCTTTCTGGGACTTTGTTCCAGATATGTGGAGCAGAAAAACTGAACGCTGCTTCTCCATGTTTAGTTCTGACTCTGGGAACAGATAGTAGACCGGTCCCAGACGACCTGAGGGGTCGGGATGGTTCATAAGGTAGCAGCAGATCAGAGATGTATTTTGGCCCTAAACCATTCAGTGCTTTGTAAACCAACAGCAGGATTTTAAAGTCAATTCTTTGTTGGACAGGAAACCAGGGCGACACCATACCAGAGGAACTACATTACTCCCAGTTTATAGCGTCTATGCTTACATACAGGCTTTCACCATTAGGTGTTTCATTTTGGCAGCCATGTTAACAGTTTAGAGCAGCCGCACAGCCTGCGTGAGCAGTGCGGCTGCAACTTGTACACACAACAGCATTACTGCTGCAACAGATGATTTTCATAGTCTTGTTTTGATGAGCGGACAAAAGCCGAGCCGCTCCACTCATGATCCGTGTGTCTTAAGATGTAAAATGTTATGTTGTCTGCTTCTTTAAAAGGTGTGAATTATTTTCAGTGTAATACGATTTTGGCTGTGGGGAAAGGAGGTGAGATAACTTTGAAATTATAAAACAGTAACCGTGTGAAAAACTATAAATATTAGGTAATATCACCAACCCACACTGCTGACCGGCACAAAAACATCTTCAATCAGACCAAGTCACTAGAAAGACAAAAGAACGCATGTACATGTACACAAACCAGCACATATAAATAAAATATATTCTACATAAACAATGAAATATATGTGCTCACCACTATGGAAGTGGAGTGAATGAACAGGTCAGAGGTGAAAGGTCAAACTCCTACCCAAAGTAAGGCTTCATTTAACCAAGCCTAGTCAAAAGCACTGCCTCCACACTGTGTGGAGCCAAGGCCAAACATTCAACATTATCGTGCATAATAATTACAGCAAATTTCTAGCTCCGCATCACCATGACAACATGGCTGCATATTTAATTCCTCTGCATGTTTACCGAACATGTTCCCGTTATCTAACAGCTGAAATATCAGCAGTGCATTTTAGAGCGCTTAACTGAGCTTTAAAACAATAGAAGAGAGACTGCCGGTTCCATGTGCGCGACCAGTGGTGACACATGACGTGCGTGCGCGCGTGCGTGCAAAAGAAGGAGCCATTCCCTGGGTGCTGTGGGATTAAGGAGGAGACAGTGGTTCTGATGCTGGCTTCAGGACACTGGCTTCTTTTGTCCTGCTCTTCTGTCATATGGCATCAGATTACAAGAAGAGCTTCCATTTCAACAAACTGGTATCACTGCTGCTACTATATATGAAATATCTGCACCATATCTGGACCCCCCCCACCCCCCACCCCAGGGCAATAGAGCACCTCTCCAGTCAGTCATGCGTCTGTGCGGTCCTATCAGAGACCAGATCAGAAGCAGCTGAAAGGAGACCTGCAACAACAGCGCTGACCTCTGTCTGATTTCATAACGCGTGTCACAGGCTCTGTACGTATCATGCAGGGAGACTCATCCACGCTCACACCACAGTCTTTGCAGCAAGAGTAGATCATCTCTAACAAAATTCACAAGCTGGCCGAATGCTGTGTAGTTCATGTGCAGGACACAGTATAAGCATAGGATTGGAAATGCTGGCACAGAATCTCAGCAAGACAGAAACTAACACGCAGTGCTGCTGGGATTGGTGAAATAAAGCATCTATAGAGCCAAACGCAGCCTGCTAACAGACCTCTGGAACATTACATTAGCTTAAAGTTGTGTCCTTTGCTGTCCAGTCGATAGCAATGTGGTAAAAAAAAGAAGTTAGGTCATATCTATCAAAATGAGTCCCGGGTTGGGTTTGGACCAACTTAGACATGTATTGATTTAAATGATCTCTGTCGACAGAGAAGAAACACGCAGGGACGTGTAACATTCAACGCTATTAAAGGCCGATAAATTTCAGATGAACTTTGATGACCAACTACCCAACCAGTCAAATAGAGAAAAACAAATATATAACTATATCATGAGTTTACACTGATTCATTTCACTGTAACAAAGCTCCCGGTGTAAAAGGCCTTCACACTACGTGTTAGCACTGTACCCTCCATCAGCCTAATAGTATCCGTCACTGGAGAGCTCAGTGATGGTTCGTGCTATGATGGCGATGAGGAACCGACCTTTATATTTAGTCTGAGCACTAAACCAAACAATAGGAAGCAACAGCAGCTCAATACAAACGCCTGGGTTCGGCCGGCAGTGTGTCAAAGCATCAGTTATCGGAGCTTATTGTCGTATCTTCACTAATTAGATTCAGTCATCTGCTCGTCTGTGCTCAAACACCGGAGGGGATATCTGACACCGGAGGGTGTGGGGGAGACCGCTGGGGGAGGAGAGAGAAAAACACTACACCTCTCCTCTTCAAAAAACGTCTACATTATTGATATCGCCTGGCTTCTGTAGGGAGGGACCGCAGCACAGCGATCCAGCATGAGCTACCAACACAGACCTGGCAGCTCGATCTGAAGACCAAACACACCGGTGCAACGAGGCGTCGTGAAAAGCTAATGCAGAGGCGATGATGAGCAGGGAGTTAGGAAAACAATCGGTATAGATAAAGATAAAAAGGTGAGTCTGTGGGATGGCTGGATAGCAGCTGAGCCACAAACCAGCTAAATAAAAGCCCGGTATTAAATGGAGGCCAAGACGTGATGGGTGGGAGGAGGAGGAGAAGGGATGAGAAGGCAGCAGCACTCGTGACACAGTTAGCGACAGCGCTCGTTTGTCTGGCTCACTCGCTCAGCTCCTCTAGCTATGAATCTTCTGCTGTTGTCAAGGTAACAAGCTCTCTGGACCTGGGGAAAAAAAAAGAAATCTCTCATCACATTCAAAAGATGTCTTTTGAAATGCTGGCCTCAACCTGAGAAGTGTTCTCTATATACAGCCTGCGCCATTTAAACATTCCCCGTACATAACTCTCTGATGTCGCTGGAATTCAAAAGAAGGATAACAATAACAGCAAATATAGAGTTCAGTCTCCTCACAGATTTCCCTTTTAGGACAACCAATTATTGGAATTGTGTTCATTTGACCCTCTATTGCTGTGTTTGAGATCCATGTATATTGAGCTTCTTTTCTGCTCTTTCAAATCGTATGATTATATACATTGTGCCTTAACAAGTAGCAGTTACAGCAGTGTTATTACAGCAGCAACGGCCAGAACTGCAGAATAGACAAAACATGAGAATGCAGAGGGCTTTGGACGTATCAACACACTGATGTTTAGTTAAATCAGGTCGGGATATGCTAAGTCACATCCTCGGCCAAACTATAAGCCAATATGTGTCTCAATACGTAAATCGAGTAGTCTATATTTAATGTATTGCATATACTATCAAAGATAATGATGCTGCCCATCACAAATCAGAGCCCAAGGCGTCTGCCAGTCAAAAACCCAAAGTGTATTCATCAAATTACAATTATATGAAAATAACAGGAGCAAGAAAAATCCTCAATTCAGAAGCAGTGTATGTATTTTGATTCTTGACATAAATTAAGTTTTTTTTAAGACTTATACTCCACAATATGCCACCGTCCTATTTTACAGCATAGAAATATATGAGTCAGAAAAGCAACGGTTCTTTTCAGACACATCCCAGATACATTCTCTATGCTTCAACGCATTGTTGGCGCGTATCAATGAAAAGTACATGCTAGCATACGCGTTATTGTGTGTTAGTGGTTATAGAAGTGTCATTTATAGTGCTGATAGATTGCTGCAGGACAATGTATGTTATGGTAGATTCAATGAGTAGTACAGTTTCATTAAATCATTTTGCAACTAAAAATTGATCGACTGTCGATCAAAGCCAGCCGGTTTTTAGCAGAGAGGCCATGACTGGTGACCAGCCGGTCAGTTTCATATTTAGTTTTTATTAGGGTCACATGTATTTATAGTTTTATGTCGGCACAGACAGTAACGCCTCAGCCAAACATACACACACACGTCGTTGGTGTGGAGGTTCTTTAGCAGCAGTGAAAAAGACAAAGCTTGCAATTTTATCACAACTGCAAGTCCAAAACTAGCCGTGAAGGAACAAACCTTAAAACATGTGGTACAACTAAGTTATACACTTATTATATTGTAATGCATTCTCAGAGTACTCGCAGTGAGCAGCGCCTCTGCCCACAGCACAGGGTCTTTGACTTGATGACGCGTTCAAGCTCTACTCAGTAAACAAAAGTATTGAGTGAAGACTGATTATGCTGCTATTGTGATGTGTTTAAATGCAATCTTGGAAAAAAATTGCTTTTGGTGAAAAACTTTAAAAAGATAGTTGCTTGAATGAGATGCTTTCTCTAATCTCCAATACCAACATTCGAAAATCTGAATCGAGAGAAATCTCAATTAGCGGGTCAGAACAAAATTGCTTCTCGGTGAATCTCTAACTCTGTGTTTTTAACAATGCCACAGTGCACTATACAGTTCGTGAAGGCCAGCCAGCCTATTCACTCGCACTGTGATTTTCTATCATTCATTCAGCCACACACACACACACACACACACACACACACACACACACACACACACACACACACACACACACACACACACACACACACACACACACACACACACACACACACACACACACACACACACACACACACACACACACCATTTTCTGTTGCCATGGTTGCAGTGAAAGACAGAGCTCTTTGAATATATTGGGAATGGAGGCGTAGCAGCACATGGTACACTATGGACATAAACATCACTGAACACATCGACTGTGCTGCTTCTGAACGCCTGCGGCCATCCGTTCACCCACACAGCTCTCAGCCAGCTAGGAAGAAGCCATTTAATAAATATCTAGAGCTGATACGCATCCCGAGTCCTGTGTTCAGCTACAAAGCCAGATATCCACATAAGGATGTGAAACTCAGATCTTCAGCAATGCAACTTCTGTGTTCTTCAAAATACTACATTCAATTCAATGTATTTAATATAGCCAATGTATAGCAATAGATCCCATGTGTACAGAATGAACATGACAGAGTCACTACGCAGAGTATGGAACACATTCAATGCTTATTATGAATCTTCAACATGCCTCTTCACAATGTGGAGCAAACATTGTTATTACCAGCCAGTATGGATCCACGGTGTAGGTGAGACAGCTTGCTGCATGAGCGAGTGAAACTACTGCAAAGCACAAGGAGTGGGGGAAATGCCACAGGCAGTCTGTGGTTGTGCGTGTATACCAATACAACAACCACTGTTTCATAAAAAAACACTATCGTAGGCAGAGTGTACATGAGCGACTACTGCTGACACCAATGAGGGCTGTATACCATAAACACACCGTGCATGTTATTTTTCTCTCACTCTGAGGAGGGGAGGAACAAAAAAAGAACAGAAAAAGGAAACTACCGTACTTTTTGGACTATAAGCCGCTACTTTTTACCCCACGCTTTGAGGCGTCTGCTTATAGTCTGGTGCGCTTTATATACAGATTTTTCCGTAGCTTTTCTCCGCCACAACAACAACCGCAACTTCCGGTTCCGGTCTAACAGCAGCAAGCCAGTTAGCCGTAAATGCTATTCAGAGCTATGAGCAGAGAAGATCAGCTTTTTCTCAAGTCTGCCAGTGGATCCTAACAGCTCGGAACAGTGTGACAGAATCCACCTTCACCAACGGGTTCTGAAAGGTTCTGAAAAGTCTGGGATAGTACGAGATTAAGGGGACAGCGTAATGAGGACGACAACGCAAGCTCAGGGGCGGATTTGCCCCGGTTCATGATGTGGTGTGATCAAGGACCCAAATGCAGACTCATTTTTTCCAGTTTTTTTTTTTTCCAGTTTGTTCTACAAAACTTGTTCAAGAGTTTTTTTGTGTGCGTGTTTTTGAGTGAGAGAAATAAATGTTTTGTATGATCTTAGTTCATGTATAATTGTGTTTACAATGGCTGGTATGATGATGTTGCGTGGACTTTTTTTTGGACTTTTATTTTAATATGTCTGGACTATTTCCGGTGATCATATCATAAGATCATATCTGGAAGATATCTAGAAGATTTGCCACAATTGTGGCCAACAATCGACGAACTATGATCGCTGTATGGCGCCGGCTCACCACGGCGCATATGGCGGATGAATACATAACACACCTGTATTCGCACTGGGCGGAGCCGATCGCACACGGCGGATGAACGCATGCTCGTGATTTGACCCCGGACAGATAAAAGCGTGTCCAGCCACTGTGAGTTTCATTCATTCCACGCATCTCTCCTCGCTCGCCATGGAGAAAACCGGTACACGAAGAAATGCGTATGATGCTGCTTTTAAGTTAAAAGCGATCCGCCTGGCTGTCGAAGAAGGAAATAGAGCTTCTGCACATTCGCTCTGCGTTAATGAATCGATTGAGAGACGCTGGAGACGCCAGGCCGAAGAACTGAGCTGCTGCAAAAAGACGACAAAAGCCTTCAGAGGCAGGAAAAGCAAGCCTGATCTTGAAAACACTCTTGAGGATTGGGTGAACACACAGAGAGCAGACGGTCGAGGTGTTTCCACCGTGCAAATTTGTGCAAGGACCCAAATGCAGACTCCGGACAGCAGAGTTATATTGCAAACCTCAAAAACACGCACACAAAAACACGCATTACGCTGTCCCCTTAATCTAGTACTATCCCAGACTTTCAGAACCCGTTGGTGATGGTGGATTCTGTCACACTGTTCCGCGCTGTTAGGATCCACTGGCAGACTTGAGAAAAAGCTGATCTTCTCATGCAGCGTGTGGACATTGCTCATAGCTCTGAATAGCATTCACGGCTAACTGGCTTGGCAACAACAGCTATTCAGAGCTACGAGCAACAACAGTTACCGGTATTGCCTCATTGCTTTTTGTTTGGTAGCCGTGAGAGACCGCAGAATGTGAGTACACATTAAGAAATCATGCATGTTTTGGTCCAGTACGATTCTACTTTCTGCCCTCACGTCACATGACACAAACATCTACCCGTTAGTGTCCTGGTTGAATCTATGGTAAAGCAAACAAGAGAAAGACCTACAGAGAGTTAGCGAGAGCATTCTCACTCTCAGCATTAAAACACTGGACATGTACTGATGTGCAGCACAAATGTAGAAATAGAAGCGTATCCATTGGTGACACACACACAACTGACTGATATCTAAAATGCACTGGACACACTTAGAAATATGACAGAATTTACCTTTATTGTCAGCAATAAGTAGCCAGCCTCTTGCTACCATACACACAGAAGAATTATCGCAATTACATATCCTGACACTTGTTGCAGTAATAAAATATATCACATCTGCACTCCATTTTGGCCAACACCTTAAGATTAAGCATCAGAATCTACCGGCAGAGAAAACTGCTTGCATCTGGGACAACAGAGAAGGCATGGCTAAGTAAAATATCCTCCAGAACTTTACACAAAATACAGAAAAATAAAAGGTAGAAAAACACCACGGCTGTTGATGTCAGAGGTGCGCACACATAGTGTACTTTGATTTTGGTCGAAGGAGGAAACAAGGCAACCGGTTACATACAACGCCCTGAGCTTCCTGAGGAACCAGGGCTACTGCGTAGAGGGGGAGGAGACCGTCAGAGGGAGAGGGGAGATGGGGGAGGAGACTAGCATGCAAGTGTACTGCATGGGCTCCAATATGGAAAGGTGAGAGGACAGATGTGGAGAGAGAACAGAGGTGTTGGGGGGCGGAAAGAAAGAACAAGTGGAGCGTTAAGCCAAGTGTGTGAGAGAGCAGCATAACACCACAGGGCTGACTTGTGATCTGTCCAAGAATCACAGAGGGCGATATGAAAAAAATGTAATAGACATGTTGCAATTGAGTAGTGTGTGTGTGTGTGTGTGTGTGTGCGCGTGTAGTTGGTCTTACTCTTTTCAAGTCCCTTTGCTCAATCCATCAACCACTCCCAGTATAGCCCCGTATTATTAAATAATTAAAGAGAAGAAACATTCATAATAGAACAGCTGTAGCTTTAAATAGATTTCAATTTTGGACCATTCTGCGAGAGACTGTTCTTTCAAAAAAAATGTGTTGCCACATGGGCCACAAAACAGAGGATTATTAGCAGATCCAACCGGTGGGACACTTAGTGAGGTATGGACCAAAACATAGACACTGACAAATATGGTGTGCATTGAAATGCTGAAGATATTTAAAGTAGAGAAACACCTGATGAAGATACCGATATTGGTCCGATACTGACTCAAATAGCTGGATCGGGTAAATGTGACAACGGGCCGATATGCGTTTGTTACATTTTGTTTTACACAGTTAGACAAACAATGTTTGTGTCAAGCATGAGGCTGCCTTGCACATAAAAGAATGATCACAGTCACGTACACAAAGTGAGACATGCAGCTTATTAACTAAACACTGGTCTGCCCAACACCGGCCGACACCCAAAGCCCGGGTATCGGTACTGAAAAGGTCGGATCAGTGAATCCCTAATTTAAAAGCTTACAGGATCTGTGGCTTTCCCAGACGAAAGAATGGTGGGGCTCTGATATCCAAGACTTGAGAGCTGGCAACAAAAAGGATGCCATTTGAGTGAAGGAAGCAAACCAATTCCTCATGCTGTTTTCATTACACCAATGCTGCTACCTGCCTTACAGGTGTGGTGTTCTGACACCACAGACCATGAATGTAATACTTACTGGCAATTTTTACTATAGCCGTCCTTACTTCACCGCCACACACATCTTCCAACTCGGACTCGATTTCGATCTTAACGACGTATCTGTTTAGTTTTGTAACTGCCTCTTGCATGGTTGCAATGCTATCTGTCCACAGACAGACACTCCACACTGCTTCTGTGGTAGCTCCTGCTACAGTCAGTGTCTCCAGGACCAGCGATGATGACAGACGAGCACAGGATGAAAACACACACACACACAAACACACCACAGCTGGTAACAGGTATACACAATGTGGAGCACATGTGCTAAAACATGCAAACACTTTACTTTGATCCTTTTACCGCTTTCCCTTTTCTAAGGAAACTGTACATTCAAACAGTGATTGTGGGTAAAAACTAGCTTTCCATAAGTAATGAGGAGGACTAAAAGGCTGTCCTACATCCATGCCAGAGATTACACTGCTGGCTTCTGTTTCTATAAAAAGATTCACTGCAGGGAGTGTGAGTGACACACGCACACGCACACACACACACACACACCAGTGTATTTATAGGGAAGACGGTTCTGGTATCAAAAGAACTTTAAAGATCAGCATCTGGTTAGCTCTAGTCAACCAATCACAGATCTGTGACTATTCCGAGCCTTGGCAGACAAACACAGTGAAATGCTGGAAAGATTATTGGTAGCTCGAGGCCAACTTAATGGCCTCTGTGTCTTCTATGTTTTTCTGTTCTCCTATTTCCCACTTCTCATTTAGACTGCTTCCTTTCCCGGCAAAACAAAATACTCAGTGAAGTGTTTTCTCGATGCTCGACACGCAGACACAACGTGGACGCACAGGCCTCGGTATGAGGACCAAACACAAGTGGGCCTGTCGCTTTAAGAAGGGCTCTGAGCTGCCACATATTCAGGAGGGAAAGTCCCCGTGCAGGCTGACTGAAGATGATGTGATTTTCCACTCCCTGCTGACTGCTCTGGTTAAACACGCTCGCTAATTCCTACCCCTGCACCAAGAGTTAGGACACTCATTTCACCTTCTCTGTGATTTAGGAGGAATATTCTAGACTGTTTTATAACAAGGTATTCAGGGCTGCAACGTATTATCTGTACTTTTGTTTATTCTGTTGACTATTTTCTTAGGATTAACTGACCAATTGTCAGAAATTTAAAAAAAAAACATGCAAGCGTGAAAAGGCCCAAGTGACTTCCTGTTAGTTTGAGGAAAAATAGGTCAGCTAAAATTGTCCGCACCTTATGTCTTGTCTTTTTGCCTCTTACGTCATTTCTTCAGATTATCTACAAGCTTTTATCTTTTCAAAGATCAAGTAAAGTGATGACCACAAAGTACTGTGTCACAAAGTACGTGCACAAACTGTGCACGTTTACGGGCATAAACCCTGACACACTACGGGTCGTCCCATCTATTCTAAGGCGTGATCTTTTTTTCCACTGGCAGTCTTGTAGTGCGACTACTTCCACAAACTGTCACTCCAGCACACATGAAAACAAAAGCTTTGCTGAATATGAGACGTCCTTGATGAACCCACTTCTAGCCGAATATTAGCTTGGTGCTTAGGTAAGCAGATTGGCTGGTGTGGGTATTTTGCTCAAGGTACAAGTGAAAAGATGAGAAATTAGCAATTAATTCCAGTTAAGCTGAGACACCAGACAGATCAAAGACTTATCAAAAGACAAAATACTGCACAGCTGTGCAAAATAATATGAGACTGTACAATTCTGTAGATCTATGCCATTTATTTCACAAACTTCCACCTGGAACGTAGATTGAAATTTTTTGTCCGGCCAACAAAGTATCTTTGCTAGATGATATTGTGTTGTGGCAAAGATTCAAGGTTTCCATCTGTATTTTGCTGCCAACACAGTAGTCTCATTATAGTTAATGAAGGCTAAGGGTGTTGATGCAGTGCTACTGCCCGTCACAACATGGCTCTAACACATTCCCCAAAACGCCTCTCAATCACCGTCGCATGCACACCTCTGAGAACATCAGAGTTATCCTAGAAAGTTGGATGAACTCATAAAAATGACACACTGGCCTCATTCGTCTGAACCACAGTTTGTGTCTGAAGCCTTTAATGAGTTACAAAACCGGCTTCTTCTACCAGCCAGTAGCAAAATATGACCTCCATTACAGTGAGCCAGGGACAGCAACTTGACACTCCACAACACGTATACAGGCATTATAAATAAGCCCAGATAAAGAATTTGCACAAGTAAATCATCCGTCTGAAGGCAATTACCCACAAAGTATGAAGGCGGCTGAGTACAAAAAAAAGCAGCATCAACAATAGGTCTAACAGGAGTGCGCTGTTAAAACGGACAGTGGGATGAATCACGACCTCTTTATAGCCACCAGCCAAGCTGTAAAGACAGGAAAGAGCTGAGTGGGGAAAACGCATGGACCAGTCAAAAGGGCTGCTTAGATCCTTTGTGTCGAGTATACTGCCCCACAGCATGCTGGAGGGGAAACAAAGTATGGCTGCATGCGTTGGTGAGCTGACGGACCTCATCTCTTTGGTATTTAGGTATGCCTTTGCTTTTCATTCACATCCCGTCCGCACAGGCGCAGAGGCCCGTCTCCCCACAGCCCTCCCCTCCCCCCATCCTGTTGTTGCATTTCAATGTAAATGGCTGGATGAATGGCTGCAGCTGGCCCATCAAAAGGCCACAGCCCCGCTGAAGGGCCTTGGGGATTGAGATTCAGCCAGGCCACCTCTGCCCCTCCCCCACCCAACAACACTTTGTCCTCACAACCCCCCCCGCTGGCTCGGTTTATAGTTTTACGCCCAACATGAAGAGGACGGCTGGGCCAAACAGAGCTTAAAGAACACTGCTGCAGTCACAACACAACAGTAGTCAGGCATGAAGCGATTTCTCAAAGTGGCAATAAATCCCCAGACATGTAATATTTATCTCAGAGTGACACCAGTTGGTTGTGGACCGGTAACAGGATGCTGCTCCATTTCAACACCGCTTTTGCATACATTACATTTACCATGACTTTGGCTTAAGTCTTCTGTCAAGGTGCCATGTTCGAAAAGGGAGCTGAAAACAATATTGTTTCTGTTCTGTAACAGCAATACTGTGTGATCTACAGCGTTTAACAACATCGCTATACGCAGGTGCAATAATAGGACATTGACACAATAAAGCGTCCAATTTCCAGTCAAACCACTTCACAAGAAAGGGGACTGGCAATACAAACCATGTTCAATAAGTGATGAGCTAGCATTAACAGCAAAATAGCATCAGACAAGATACAACTGACATTTACTCTGAGACATATCGCTGTGATTTCTGCACTACGTTCTGTTTTATAACGCATCCTATTATGAGATTATAAAAATAAAAACGAGTGTCGGCCACCGCAGCTTTGGATTGGCATGGAAAACCCTTCAAAAAGAGACAGAGGAGGAAAAACGGAAAAGGAAAGTGAATATTTTTCCCTGTGTTCCAGCAACAGGCTGAACAGACCAGAACAGCCGAGCCCAGAGGGACACATCACACAGCTGCCATTGCATTTGGCCTCTACATCTGCTATCAGCTGTCAGACCTGGCCAACTACCCTCAGAACACTTCCGATGCCCCGTACGGATAATACCTCATCCCATGCAGCCTCCTGCTCAGCAGCACATTCAATCAAAACACCAACTGTTGTTTCCAGATTTTATCCCCCAACTCATGCCTGCCCAGCAGTGGTGTATAGTAACCAAGTAGAAATACTTCGTTACTGTACTTAAGTCGTTTTTTTGGACATCTGTACTTTACTTTACTGTTTATATTTCTGTTGACTTTTACTTCACTACATTTTGCAAAGAAAACTGATACTTTTACTCCGATACTTTTCCCCCCGAAACCTTCGTTACTCGCTACAAAATCAAATCTATCTTTAGAAAACAAATTAATCATGAGACCAGCGTCGGGGACTGTGGTGGAACACAGACTGCAAGCAAGCAGGTTTGGCGAATCAGTGGTCCTAGCTTGCAAGTTAAATCATTGGTTAATCACGTTAATGCGCAATTGCAAACAAGTGCTCTCAAAGCCGCGGTGTTTTGATTCCCAGTGATGCCCAGGATGCTACATGCTATAGCAAGCGAGCGACAACATGAGTAGAATTCCACACAGGACGGGTGGGATGAGGAGAGGTGGATGGGTCAAACAAACACTGGTGTTTCCTCCAGGAGGCCGCAGTTTGTGCCGTGTGTGAAACGAGAAGCCAATGTTGATTTATTTGTGACGTGACTTCCGTACTTAAGCAACGCCGCTTCCGTAGATATTTTAACGCAAACCACGATCTTTTCCTAAACCTAACTAAGTTTCATCGCCTAAACCTTGGTTGTTTCCTGTGAAGATGGAAGTTTATTTTGAAAAGACAGTATGCATGTAACAAGCGAAAACAGACTCATGTTGCTGGACTTTTGCAGGAAAAACGAGGAGTAACTTTTCGTAAGATATCAATAAAACGGGGATGAATTTGTATCACTCTATGACGAGTGACATGAGAAGATTAATCTCATGTCTGTAAGTTAAATCAGCTATAATCACTCTTTTAAAGTGATTAGTGACTCGTCTAAAACATTTAAAAAAGGAATAACTTCAATAGAATCATTGTAATATAATGTAACTTCTTCACATTCTAATAGAATTGTCTTTTGAAGATGAACAGGACATTTTTCAGTTTCAAGTGATGACTGGGTTGTCAGTGATCATGTTTTGATATTTGAGTCATTTTGTGGATGATCAGATGGAGTTATGATGGCAGCAGTCGCCCACTTGCAGATTCAGCTTGAGCAAAACCTTTGCCTATTGTACAAATCAGGCCCATAGGAGTTTACAAGGCAGGTGTCCTTTCTCAAAACACTGACCTGATCCATCAAGTGGATATTTTTTGCTGAACATAATATTATGCATTTGCCCTCTACATCCTCTAGTCGGAATGAGCAGACTTATAAACGCACTGTTACAACTCCTTCATAGTGTCATATTGCTTTTCGGAGAATTATGATGATAAGTTCATAGTAGATGCAAAAGTATACTTATGTACAATATATTATGTTGAACATTGTTGCTCCTGGATGGATCACAGCCAACCCAATTATGTTCAACACAGCTCCATGTCCTTGGTCATGGTGGCCACAGAACTTAAAAGAATAAACTTCATAATTCTCAAAATTCTGACCCTTTGCTTTTTTATGAACAGCATTTACTTGTACTTTTACTTTCAATACTTAAGTACATTTAATATAAGAAAATTACTTTTGATACTTAAGTACAATAAATATCAGATACTTTAAGACTTTTACTCAAGTAGTATTCTAATAGGTGACTTTTACTGGAGTAGTTTTCCAGTAAGGTATCTTTACTTTTACTCAAGTATGGCTTTTGGGTACTTTATACACCACTGCTGCCCAGGCTTAGGCACACAGCCATTTGCCTGATGGCGTAACCTTCTCAGGTACTCGGTGTGGAAAACATGCACAAATGCAATGGTGCTTTTTGACAGCAAAGACTTTCACCTACACTTGCGACGATATCAACAATCAAAGATGATATCTAGTCTCGCATCACAAAAGCGATATAAAAACAGATATATCACCCAACTCAGACCAAGCTGTACAAAACCAAACTCCCATTTTGTGTTTCTCTACAATCTTCAAACAAACATATGTTTCCTCACCTTTCAAAAGAAACATTAATCTTTCATGTGATGCTGAATACCTTCAATCAATACGGCAAACTAGCGTAACTGCTGGTCAGCTCATATTGTACCGTAGGCCTATTTATGCCAGAATAGCAAAACAAATGAAAACGCTGGCAGAGTACTTCTGTGTGAAGTTGTGAAATGTTCTGCATACCTAACATTGTGATTGAGCACATCAGTAAGTTTCCTTTAAAAACAAGAGCACAAAAATATTCCTTTTCCACGCTCCTATCAGCGGGATTAAAGCAGAGTCTGTGAAAAGCACATTTGTGGAGAAGCAGCAGCAGCAGCGAGCCAGAATAGAGAGTCTTTCCCTTTGATGTGCCAGAAACTCACAGAAGACAAAATATTATCAAGAACGGTGCAGCGGAAGCAAGCGCAACACAACACGAGTTAAAGACGCCATCAACCACCAGGACCCCCGCAACCCAAAATGAGGCTCCACGGTCCCCGAGGGAAACAGCTGGATTGGGGCCCGCCATTTTGCTCTACGAGGATAGGGGGGGGGGGGGCAAAGGACCAGGCTGAATTTCAAAAGGGCTTCAGATGCCATTTGAGTATCCGCAGAGATTGTGCTGATAGAACAGCAGCTATAAAAGATTTACACAACTCAAACAGGAAAGAAGAGGGGAGAGTTGAGAGTAAGTGTGAGAGACAAAGAGGGGAGAGAACCAGGAATAGCCATGCTTGTTTACCTAAAAAGGACCACACTCAGCACAAAAGGGGGGATGGGCGAGCCTTTATGGATAGAGGGCAGGCAGAGTGGGTGCTGGAGCTTCAGCCGAAGGCTTATTTTCCCCTCTTACACCCAGCATAGCTAGCTGGTTCTGCACTGGAAGGTTTCTCAGCAATATACAGGGAAGACATATTATTGACAGAGGGAGACATGGTGCCAATACAGGACAAAGTATATACTATTTGTATACGACATAGCGTTTCCTTTATGTTCATTCTGCAACGGCGCATCAGTTTGGTGTTTTCAGCTGAGCTAGATCAGAGCTTGTTTTGTTCATACGATGCCGTTTTGCCCGAACTGATCTCTCTGAAATTCGCTCAAAGAGATGTAACATAACCGTGGTGCCGTTTACATACAGGGAGCGAGCACTACACTGGACACCGTTTAGAAAATATAGACATTTAAATACTACATTGCTTGTCAGCAACCGGCCATTTGGGAATTTAAGAGGCAATTTGGCCTTGCATGCTCGGATTAATTTGACATGCAGTCAATCCATCGTCACATTTCTTTTTACGAATGAAAACTCAATTTCTTGCATTTGCTCTTGGTTATCCTCACCTCTTTTTTTGGAAGAACGAAATAAGACTATACATATTTAGAAAAGTAACTGAGAATTATTTAAAGATACTTCTGTAAGCGTTACATTTAGGAGCAGAATAACCACAAGAGCCATAAACCTTGAGAAGGACTAATAAATGTCTACGACATGTCTCTGTCAGACAGTTTTAGGAATACACGGTGGAGAATTCACAAAGATATGAAAACGATGAATGTTCTGAAGCAGATACCCGCAGAAATATTGTATTACCTCTGAAACTAAACATGTAAAGTAAACACACCGTCTTACTAACATAAAACAACGAAAAACAAATGACTGAAATTTAAATCACTTTTGATTGTCTCTATAAATAGGTTATACATTCCTCTTTAAAACCATTATTTGACTAATTATCCAGCTTACACTGCACAACTTCAACAATTTTTTTTCCAAATTCTGTGTTTCCGTTAAATTTCTGAATTCAGTGTTTTAAGCATTATGCACAAAGTGTCTAATCGTGTGAATAAAATGTAGACAATCCAGTAGGAAAACATTCAAAATGTAATAAACACAACACTGCACTACTAAAGGGCTTCAATACAGAAGAACACACGGTGACCGACTCTAATGACTCACTACATTGAAAACATCACTGCAATAGCATCGGTATCAATAAGCAGTATCAGGATCCATATCAATAATGTAACGATACTTGTTCATAATTGCCAGGCTGGCTGCCTACAGTCACCATTTGGTTGCCAAGAATCACAGCCTGGTTGATTGAAATGCAACCAATCACGTTTAACTTGGCTGTAAAACACACGGTGACACATTTGCAGAGTGATTTAGGGAATTATAAAAAGGCAGAAAAATGACCGACAAGTGCTTTTGTAGCTGGACGGTTCATTTATGAGGGAATAGTAAACCCAGCTGATGAAAAGTTAAAATGCAGAGTCATGTTCTGGAGAATGAGATCTATGGTGCAACTACTGCAGTGCTCTCTGCATCAGAGTTTTATTCATCTGCCCTCTCATCCCTCATAATAAGCTTCTTTATGTTTTGATGCCATTTTGGGTCCAAGGGCATCGACAATACTCGTGCGCGATGGTATTCAAAGATTTAATCGTTGGAAATAACGATCCTCTGGTTGTCCTGTGCAACAGTTACTGTCGAGCCACCAAAATACAACCAAGAACGTCTTGTTCTCCCGTTTTTCACCATTGTTGTGTTTTTGCAATGATTCAAGGGCTCAGCCGTGTTCATCTTCAACTCAGCTTTTTAGTCGGTCACAAAGAATATGCGTCAGACTAACCAAGAAGGAGATCTTCAAAAGGGATCAAGGGGGACAAACAGAGCAATCGGGCATGTTTTTACCACAACACTTTGCTCACAGCACCGTGACAATGGGCTGATGGGCAATCTCAGAGGTCGACAAACTGTGGTGAGGCGCGAACGGGTCAGCGAATCTCCTGCGAGAGCCACCGCCGAGGAGCAGAAACACAGAAACGCCGCCTGCCTTTCTATTACACAGAATGTGTAACCTCGAGCTACAATCACAGCGCGTGATCTTTGTGACCCGCAGCAGAACTCCATTTCCTGTTGCAAGCAGAGGGCACGGTTTAATTCTCTGCTACTGCTTATAGGAACGGGAGCAACATTCGGCTAATGGGAACCTGATGGCACGCACAGCTCGGGCAATCATTTACACTTTTAGCTATTTTGATTAAAACTGGAAAGATATCAAAATAAGACTACGGTTTATTTATAATGCATATGCTGCATTAACTGCAAACATCAGCATGACGTTTCATCATTTCAGATTTCGATGAAAACACACCACTGTAGGCCCTACTCTCTTAGATTGCCTACAATTCAAAATAGAATTCAGCACACTAGTAAATTATTCCAAACCAAAAACAATAAATCAAAGGCACACAAGTACCCGTGGAAAAATGTATGTACAGCATCGAATGTCAAAGAACACCAACTATCAAATTGACAGACCCAGTGATACAATGATCACATCTCATGTGTGATAGAGAAACGTCAGCGTTAGTGAGATTGCAATTGTGTCATTCTGTGTGTGTCACTCTTACAATCACAGTGTAAACACACATCAGTTCATGTATTTGAGCTCAATTGTGTTAAGACTTGTGCAAAAGCATCCTCCTTACATTTAAACCCTGCACGTCCGTATCTTCGTGTACAAAAAGAACGAGGCATGTCTCACCAGTCGAGGCTTTAACTGTAGCACAGAGAAATAGGAGCTATGCAAGCTCCAGGGAGACGGAGATATGCATCAGTGCCTCTGCAGTGTAGTCAACACGAACGCCCCAACAAGCTGAAACACTCAGTATCTTGGTGGAAAACACCACCAGCAGCACTGCAGTGTTTTCCTCAGCATTGGTACTGCACCAAAAAGTAGAGAGCTTCTCCTCCATATTCCGTTTCCTCCACAGCTCATCTCAAATCCCAACATGTCGTGCCCCTCCTTCACATGCTATTAGACAGAGAAAACACAGGCACTCCACCGAGCTAACAGAGAATTGTGACACTTATCCACCCAAAACAAACCCACTGTTAGTCCACTAACTACAGACACTTCCTGATAAACCCAGAGAGCCGGTGGGAATTTCAAAACACTGCTCTTTAAATAGCCCTACAAAAGCACATTTTCTCCATGGGCTGGAGTTGCTTTCCTTATAGATGGGCTTGCAACACATTCCATGTTGCTTTAGTGCTGGAAGAGACCAGCAACTGGACAGGAAACAGTGCTTCATGACTAGAACGTATGAAGCACACTAAACTGGAAAAGCAGGTAGACTAGGATGTCTTTCGCTCAACAGCCAAATAACTATTATCACTGTGACAAGCAACAATCGGTTGGCTGTTATTATTGCATTCCCTTGAGAAAAGTAATGATAGTTGTCTTGGATTTTAAAAAGTGTGTTAACCCTGAGAAAACCTTACACTATGGATGAGTAGTAGTAAGTAAAAAAAAGCCCTTTTTGCCTCGAAGACTAGCATTCCCAAACACATGCACAAGATCTGTTCATCTGTCAGTACGCATTTAGGCAGGTGTGCATATATGATATTAATTTATGCAGCACTAGCTACTTACTCAAAACATTTAAATTGTATTTTTAAAATAACACTATCAGTGCCAATCCCATCACACATATGCCATCATCTAACGCACGCAGGTGAATTAAATGTATTAAAACAAATGAATTAAGAGCATACGTTACCTCAATGTGAAATACACGATATTAATATATTTTGTTGATCAAATCATCAACGTTTTAACACAGCTAACTTCATAACCATAGACAGGCTACTTTCAAGAAGCAGAAACAATTCGTTGTATATTTCCAGTAAAAAATAAATAAAAAATCAATTACACTTCAGCATGAAGCACACATTAAATACTTAAAATCCTGAGTACGTGCAGATATTGGTTGCACGTTGACCTTTGTCGCAACACACATGAACCCACGTTAACCAGTGAGACGTGTTGTTGTTCACGCGGTAGCTGTGCAGGACCAGTATGAGACTTACCTGTGTCCGAACGTCCACAAATTCAAGTAGATATCTTAATCTTTAATGTTTAGTCTACGCCGCGATGTTTTCGGCCGATGCTTGATGATCCCATTTGTCGCCGTTGGTTCAGTACAGACTGGCCCGGAGACATCCGCATAAAGTAGCGACGACCATCGCAGCTCGACAGCAGAATCGAGGCTAAAACCATGTAGACCAACACACACCAGTCCACAGCAAAAAAATACTAAAATATCCACGAAACGTCGTTTACAGCGTTGCTATTTCGTCGTCACCGCAAACTATGAACTGTTAACACTCCATTCGTGCAATGGTAGGCTAGCTTGGGTGAACATAAACCATCAAAAGGTCGTATTTTGTCTCGGTTTAATCCTCTCCGACAACACATTCGAGCGGTTTTCGAGCGGCCTTTGACTTCACTGTGTGAACACTGGGGACGGAAACGGCTCGGCAATGAAACGAGCGTCCTGATTGGACATTGGTGCTGTGGGCGGGTACAGTTTCCACACAAGATGAAATACACGCCATTTTGGATCCGCTCCGCACCCTTCTGTCGCTTCAGAACACACACAAGCAGGGCTCCAACGTGGCGGACCGCGGGTCACAGTTTCAAACGCGAGATACCACACTCCATTATATGGTTGGAGACCAAGAAAAGGAAATGGAGTACAGGCATTGGGTGCACTCGTTTTACACATGTATAGAAACATGAAGGCGTGTTTATTCCAACTCATTATTTGGGTATTTAGATTCGTAACAGGTCAACAGTTGATGGGTATGGAGGACAGAAGCTAACTTAAGTATAAATAAATATATGCATTAATAAATGTATGAATAAATACAGGACTACATCAATAAATGATGAAATAAATGTTTGAATACAGAAATAAATGAATACAAGAATAATTAAAAGCTGAAATAAATACTGAAATAAATAAATGAAGGAACACATGTAGAAATAGATTTATTTATGTATGTCCTGTTTAGGTATCAACTTGTATTTATTAATTTCAGCATTTAAATATTTCTGTATTCATTTGAGCATTTATATATGATTTATTTATTCATTTCTGTATTATACATTTATTTATGCATTGATCTATTTATTCCTGAATTAATTCATACATTTATTTATTTATTTATACTTAAGACATTTTTCATCCTCCATTGTATGATGTGTATGCGACACGTACACTGACAATTTGAAAAGCATTTCGTAAAGCTGCTAATTTATGCATCCACACATGCCGGTAATGGCTAATACACTTCTCATCGATGCAGAATCCAGATGTTATTCACTACACATTATTATATTTATGATGTTAATCAAACATAGGTTTTGTTTTCTATGTGTTTGGGTTAGACCCTTCCTTCATACAGTCTCTGGTTAGACCTCAAACCCAGGTTATGGCTGAGAGAAAACATAGTTAAAGCGGAGTGTGCTGGTGAACAAACCTGACGCACCCATGGTCGAACTGAAACGCAAGTATATGAAACGAAGGCTCCCATTGGCTCAAAGAAAATATCTATTATCTTATTGGCTTAGGTTAAACGTCACTCAAACTGACCCGTATACGTCGCTTTACACCACTGCCGTGATACTTTACAACAGTGATAATAAGGCAGACTTACCGAGGTGATTATTTGCAACAAAACGCAGCACTGTTGGTCCTGAACGACACATCGTTCCATCATGTCAAAACATGTGTTGTGTTTCTACAAGTTGGATTAGAGCTGTCAACAAAAGTGTTCATATGTATTCATTTTTTACTGAATTTAACTTAACTGGACCAAGGTTTACTGACCCCAGAGCGCACTCTGCTGGATTACTGCGGTGTCAACATACTTGGGGGGAAAATACTTTAGTACTTAATACTTTACTGAGGTTTTATATCACATGCTGAACTGAACACAGAATCGTTTGCGAGGGTGAAATAGTAGTAATAATAACAATAGTAATAATAATGATAATCCCGTTACTGCTATTATGTTTGACAGATAATCAAAGGAAGTTTTAGTTTTACTCTCTCTCTCTCTCTCTCTCTCTCTCTCTCTCTCTCTCTCTCATACACACATATATCTATATATATATCTATATATATATATATATAGATATATATATTTACTTTAATAGAATACATGTATATTATGTTGTTTTATTTTGATATTGCTTGTTGTTCAATTTCAAGAAAGGGTTAACATTAGGCGACAGATGACCCATTTTTCGTGTATCCATGAATGTGCATCTACTTACATCACATATGGGAACTCTGACACGTTTTAAGCGTTTTTTAAACACTCAATAACAACTCGACTCCCACAAAATTGTCACTCAGCACAAGACAACCTCTGTGCCCATAGGGGCTCAGCATAAAGCGCAACTATGAACTGAACCAATATGTATGTCTTGAGTGCGCAGTGAGTGCACACCACCAAGTGTGGATTTTGCTTTACACCGACAATGTTATATTGAAGAAGTGTGCAGCATTTAGCAGCTATAAAATGCATTTACCGTTAACTGCATGACATATTATGTGAGACTAGAGATTGCAGCGCTGCCATTGATTGTGCAATGTCTGCGCAAACGTCTGCGCAGCGAGTATGTCCTTGAAGAACAACAAAGTTCAAAGTTCGAAAGCAAAGATGTTTCCAAAACCAAAGAGATGTGTAAAACGGTGCTGTTCAGTATTCAATGTTCAAGATAGTCTCTACACCTTTGATAATGAGACAATACAGATCAAATCTAATTTACAGTAAAAACGTGTCGTTTGTTTCTTTATTTCCCGTGTGCAGGACGTCCGGGAGAGGACAGTCTGCAGGTGTTGATCTCGAGCGGACATCTTTGCGCGACTGCGCAGTTGAATAACATAACATAGCGCGCTAGCTGTGAACGGGTTAGGGGGTAAACAAACGTGTCCAAACACTCGATTTGAGCGTGATATAGCACTCGTAGCTATGGGGATTTCAGTTCAGTTAATGTAACGTGACAGCATTTTGCGATAACAGACACTATGTCGGCGTTGTTGCTGCAGCATCGTACAGGACTCTGTAGTAAATACAGTGCAGGGTTACTGTGGACTCTGTCGAGGCAAAACTCTGGGATATCAACGAGCAAGCCAACATCCAGCAGTGGTGTTACAGATGTGCTGTTCAGAGGCGATCGTGTCAGAAAGATGCTCCTTTCGAAATCAGAGACACTCACAAGTCAGCCACAGACGCTCATCCAGGTAAGTCTCCATACACCATCAACATGGTACTTTTAGAGTGCGCCTCGTATTCATGGCTGCTAGTGGGAACAGTTAGTGATGTGAGTAAGTTGTGGAAACACTGTAAGAAGTGACCTTATATGTCTGTGAAGTGTGATCTGTTTACCGGGGTAGCCTCTCATTGACACCCTTCACCTTGGAATATAAACTGCGAGGGACAAACAATGACATTCTGCTTCCTTTAGCAGCATTTCAAATACACATCTTCATGATTTCCATTCGTGATATATCTATTTACAAATATACTCTGCTGCATTCAAATTCACTGTGAAGTCCTTTGGATATATTTCATACTTTAGCTCTGGATGTTTTTGATAAATGCGATTAAACTGTCATTCTACTGCAGAGGTCCTTTCATTTGAAACTGCATCATGCTTACTGCTTCTACTTGGTGTATCTTCACTACACCAATTGTTTTTACTTCCACTCTGACACGTTTTCTCTGATATTTGGTCTCACCAAAATGCAATGTTCCCGTTTTAGAGTCTCCTCCACAGACCCTTGGGTCCTGGCATGGTGGGAATTAGCAAAGAGTTGATCAGGAACAACCTGCTGACGAACCCTGTTGGTTTGGTAAATATATTAGGTAAACACGCAGTTTTATCATCGTTAGCACTTTTACCAATAATCTTTTTTTAATTTTACTTACACATGACTACTTATGATTTTAAGGGTCAATAAACTTCTTCAGTACATCTCAATCCAAACAAGAGAAAGATAAAAGTGATGAACCAAAGGGAAAAAATCCAGAGGAAAATGAAGGTAAGTGATGAATTGCTTAGCTGATTGATAACTACACACATGGCTGTGATCTTAATTTCTCATTCTCTTCCTCGCCCTTTTCAGAGGAGAAGAAACGCCGCGAGCAGGAGGACCAGATGTACCGGGAGCGCCTGCGGACCCTCTTCATCATAGCGCTCATCATGAGCCTGCTGAACTCCATCAACACCAGCGGGGGAAACATCTCTTGGAATGACTTTGTCAATGAGATGCTGGCCAAGGGAGAGGTGTCCCGTGTGCAGGTCGTTCCCGAGAGTGACATTGTAGAAATCTACCTTCACCCCGGAGCAGTCATCTTTGGAAGGCCGGTACGTTGAGCAGGATTTTTAATGCAAACACCAAATTTAGCCTCGGAACCGCTACAGCAGACGTGCGTACTAACCTCGCATTTCCTGCCGTGTTTTCCTGCTTTGCAGCGGCAGGCGCTCATGTACAGAATGCAGGTCGCCAACGTTGACAAATTCGAGGAGAAGCTGAGAGCTGCTGAGGAAGAGCTGAGTATTGACAGTAAGGACAGGATACAGGTGTCCTACAAACGCACTGGATTCTTTGGGAAGTAAGAACATTAACCTTTCTCAGTGCACAAAAGAAATCCATTCATGGGGTTCAATGAGCAATTTGAAGGAATGTCAACCACCGTTTTTCATCTGTTCACTTTGCAGTGCAGTCTATGCTCTGGGGATGGCTGCTGTTGGCGTGGCTATCCTCTGGTACATCTTCCGACTGGCAGGCATGGGAGGCAAAGAAGGCGGCTTCAGTGCTTTTGTGAGTGGAGACCACATCAGAAATTTGGCACGTGCACAGTTACGTTTTTTTGTTTTGTTTCACTGATTTCATGAGTGTGTTAATTACGTATAACAATGGACTTAACAGAATCAGCTGAAGATGGCCAAGTTCACCATTGTGGACGGCAAGTCCGGTAAAGGTGTGAGTTTCAAAGATGTGGCGGGACTGCATGAGGCTAAGGTGGAAATAAAGGAGTTTGTGGACTACCTCAAGGTAAGAAACCAGACTCACTACCAGACTGGATGAGCTGAGGTCCTTTTTCTCCCACCCATCAAGTCTCACATGAGTAAAAACGTCCCCGTTGTCCAGCACTTACCACGTTGATGTTATGTGATGTCAGAATCCAGAACGGTACCTCCAGCTGGGAGCCAAGGTTCCCAAGGGTGCATTGCTGCTCGGGCCTCCAGGCTGTGGGAAGACGCTGCTGGCCAAGGCTGTAGCCACTGAGGCCCAAGTGCCCTTTCTGGCTATGGCCGGCTCTGAGTTCGTGGAGGTCATTGGAGGTATGTAGAGGCGGCAGCAGCAGCAGCAGCAGCAGCAGCAGCAGCAGCAGCAGCAGCAGCAGCAGCAGCAGCAGCAGTGAATATGGCTTTAGGACGGTTGCGAGAGTAGATATCGTTGTTGACGATGATATTGTGATGTAGGTTAAATGCCTGTGTTACAGTGCAGACATATTCTGTAGTTCTTTGAAGAAATCAGACTTTTCTGGATTCTTGGTCATTATATACACATTACTAGTAGGGGTGTAACGGTTCACAAAATCCACGGTTCGGTTCGGTACGATACAGTGGAGCCACGGTTCGGTACGGTTCGGTACAGTAGAAAACTAAATGCCAGAGAAATGTACATTATTTTAAAATATATTTATTCATTACAACTAACATCATGAAGTTATTCTTTGACTTTGAACAATGATGGAACTATACCTGAGTGACCCATCTTCTGGGGTGTCTTCTTAGCAACACATAAGCATAAAAAACAAAAACTGCTCCTTAATGTTATGTGGTATTGTTACTTACATCTTGCTTACATCTTGTATTGTTACTGACATCTTGCAAAAGAGATTTTTAATCTCAATGGGACGACCTGGTTAAATAAAGGTTTTAAAGGTTGTTTTTTTTAATTCAAACTTATGCGGTTCGTCATGCGTACCGAACCGTGAGCCTCGTACCGAACGGTTCAATACGAATACGCGTACCGTTACACCCCTAATTACTAGTCATTCTTTTCTCAAAATGTGGTTTGTGTAACTATCGTCACAGATAATCTGTCACGCCAGACTAGAGATATCAGATGATTGGTAAAAAAAAAGAAGAGATTTTTGATTCCATGCGTCATTGCTCAGCCTTCTGGTGTGTCACTCGTCACGTGACTTGCGTTGTGCTCGTGTGTAGGCCTGGGTGCCGCGAGGGTGAGGAGTCTGTTCAAGGAGGCTCGAAGCAGAGCGCCCTGCATTGTCTACATCGACGAGATCGATGCCGTGGGAAAGAAGCGCTCCACCAACATGTCTGGTTTCTCCAACACTGAAGAGGAGCAGACCCTCAACCAGCTGCTGGTGGAGATGGACGGTGAGGTGGAACGTGGGATCTCAGAGCAGTTTGCCGTCATCGGAAGCGGACCTCTCTGACTGAGTAATGAAGCATTTGTCCGTCTTTTGCAGGAATGGGAACGACGGACCACGTCATTGTCCTCGCTTCCACTAACAGAGCAGATGTCTTGGACAACGCTCTCATTAGACCAGGCAGACTGGACAGGCACATCTTCATCGATCTGCCCACTCTGCAGGTAGTCTCCAGCATTCAACAGCTGCCAGCGACCTCAATTAGAATTGACTTAACTTAGTGTTATAATAACCATGTGCCTTGCAAAGGAAATTTTAAGGAAATTGCTCAAGCAGCCTCTTTTTTTTGCCTTTTTGAGAAAATATTTCATTTTTATTATAGCAGCACTTTTCCCACAAATTGGTATCCCATGAAGCTGTTTATACATTATCAAGCAAAATAAACATGATATTTGGACAGCTAAACCATGTTAACTGTGTGGGAGGTCTGGACAGACTCTGTCAGTTAAATCCAGTTTGTTTTATTTGAATCGCTGTCTCTCAGGAGAGGAAGGAGACCTATGAGCAACATCTGAAGATCTTGAAGCTGACCAATCCAGCTGGTTTCTACTCTCTGCGTCTGGCTGAGCTCACCCCGGGCTTCAGTGGTAAATACATGTTTCGTGTTTTGTCCTCAATCTATGAACATCTGTGGCCATAACAAAATACCGGCCTGCGTCAAGTAATAAAAATAAGCTCTCGATCAACAAACGTGAGACATAATACCAAGTCACAACAGCGTCGGTGTTGTGACTGAAATGTCATTTCCATATGGTGATCAGGGAATCTCCGTTGCCAAATCACTTTGTCTCTGCAGGTGCAGATATAGCGAACATCTGTAACGAGGCCGCCCTGCATGCTGCCAGAGAGGGGCACAAGTCCATCGATACCTTCAACTTTGAGTATGCAGTGGAGAGACTAATAGCAGGTACAACGATGCAAATACGGGATTATGGGAAAATATGCCACTCTGGAGAAACCTGACAGATCTGTGTGTGTGTGTGTGTGTGTGTTCGTCTTCAGGGAGTGTAAAGAAGAGTAAGATCCTGTCCAAAGAGGAGCAGAGGGTGGTGGCCTTCCATGAGTCTGGACATGCCTTAGTGGGGTGGCTTCTTGAGCACACCGAGGCAGTCTTGAAGGTAACGGCTGAATTGAGTGGTTCTGGTTCATTTGTATGTAGACACAGCAAGACCTTTGTTGAAATCTTTTGGTTATGTTTTTCAGGTGTCCATTGCCCCGCGGACTAATGCCGCCCTGGGATTTTCCCAGATGCTACCTCGTAACCAGTATCTGTTCACCAAGGAGCAGCTGTTTGAGCGCATGTGTATGGCCCTGGGAGGAAGAGCTGCCGAGGCCATCACCTTTAACAAGGTCACAACAGGTACACTCTACTGTATAGCCGCTGTAATCACAGCTGATTTCTCTCAAATAACTTCTTTGTAGTTTTCTACTGCTCAGATTCCTAGCCCGTCTTAATCTCCACACATTTCATTTGTCAAATTATTCTTGAAATGAAGATTGTTCTGTTTCAAAAAAGAGGGAACTCCTCCAACAAGTCTTAATAAGAATTAGTCTTGAAGGCTGACTCTTGTTGTTATTTTTAAATGCATTTCCATGATTATTATTTTGATAAATAAACATTTTTTTCTCCTGCTCAAACATGACTCATTAACTCTGAGTAGGAATTTCACCCAAGTACCTGAAAAGTAAACCGCGGAACATCCAAATATGAACGCTCTCCTGTCCTGTGTACCATAACTTGGCCCCCCCAGTTAAAAACAGTGGTTGAAGTATCCTCGCTGTGTGTCCCCAGGAGCTCAGGATGACTTGCGTAAGGTGACCCGTGTGGCCTACTCCATGGTGAAGCAGTACGGCATGTGTGACCGTGTCGGCCAAGTCTCATTCCCTGACACGGAGTCACAAGGGGCCGTCGGACGCCGTCCTTTCAGCCAGGGCCTGCAGCAGCAGATGGACCACGTGGGTTCTAATATTGGATTATCTTTCTGTCCTCCGTTATCCCACATGTTGACCGTACCCCAAACACAGCGGATGTTGTTTCATGTCATAATTAGACATATAGATTTGACAGCACGTGTTGTTCTTTCAGGAGGCTAAGCTGTTGATAGCGCAGGCTTACAGGCGAACAGAGAAGCTGCTGCTGGACAACAGAGACAAGCTGATACTGGTCAGTTGCTCCCTTCTGTGATCATACATCCCCCCCCCCCCCCCCCATCATTGAGCACAGCTCTTCTGTGTTACCTTTCGCTTTTGTGTCCAGTTGTAATAAATCCCAACTTGTTGGGGTCTGTCTTTTCCAGATGGCCAATGCGCTGTTAGAGCGAGAGGTGGTGAACTACGATGACATTGAAGCCTTGCTGGGTCCCCCCCTCCACGGGCCCAAGAAGTTGATCCTCCCACAGAGCTGGCTGGAGGCCGAAAGGGACAAACAAGACACGGGGGAAGACGGACCTCACCCACCTCCCCGTAAACACGGAGAAGACGACGTGAATCCACAGCTGGCCTGATCTCAGAATTCTTCTGTGACTGCTGCATCAGGCGCTGGGTGCATTTAATAAAACCGGGCTTTGATTCCTCACTTTGAAGCTTTCTATGCCTGAAAGTGAAATCGGCAATGTTTCCATGCAGATGTTTTCCAGTTAGCTGACCCATTTAGATCATCTGAAACAGGCCTAAACAACTGAAGTATTACTTTCAGAGAATGCATTTGACATCTGTAAATGACGTGTCTTTTATAAGTCATGTCATTCTATCCTGAAAAGTTGACTTTAGCTGTGATTTCCCTGCTTTGTCAGAGATGACCAGCACCAAATATGTCAGCATTCATTCAGGGTACATGAACACATTGAGGTCTGCATTATTGGCATGTTGATTTTTTTTTAGCTGCAGATATTACTCCACACACTGTGGTCATCTGACCAGGAGACAGACAGAGTTAATAGGTTGAAGTTGTCTTTAAACTTTCAGACAGTGTATTGGTTTGATTGCCACAAGTGACCATTGAGTGCCACTAGATTGTGCTGCTAAATAAAGTTTGTAAATATTGTGTTGCTCTTAATGTCGCATTTAGTTTTAGTGGCTCCAAACCACACGCACTACCCCATAATGACGAAGCAAAACCAGGATTTTTAGATTTTTGTTTTGCACATTTATTCGAGATAAACACTGAAATATCACATTGATCTGGTGTTGAGTATTTCTTTGAAGCACAGCCTTTAGTCTTCTTGGGTATGACGAGACAAGCTTTCCACACCGGGACTTGGGGATTCTCTGCAGATCCTCTCAAGCTCTGTCACATTGGATGTGGACCATTGGTGGACAGCCATTTTCATGTCGAGGCCTCTCCCGTCTGCAAGCCTGTGTGTTTCGGGTCATTGTCCTGTTGGAAGGTAAATCTGCAGCCCAATATCAGGTTTTCATTGAGGATATTTCTGTACTTTGCGCCATTCAACTTTCTCTCAACTCTCGAGTCTCCACCGCTGGAAAAACATTGCAACAATGTCATGCTACCACCACCAGGTTTCAGCATTTGGAGGGTTTTGTGCAGGTGAACTCTAATCAAGCTGTAGAAACATGTCAAAGATGATCAGGCCCCTGAGCTAAATGCCATAGCAAAAGATCTGATTACGTCAACGTGATATTTCAGTATTTTCTTTTTATAAACATTTGCAAAACTTGTCCTGTTTTCCTTTTTCTGATTGCACCGTTTATATAATATATATATATATATATGTGTGTAGGAATGAATTATGTGTAAACCTGGTGCAGCCTGTGAAGAAGGTCACAACAATACACACACTAAATAAAAGATTTACATTTATTCTGTAGACGCCGGTAAACTCTAAACAAAACATCATTCAAAGTCTACGCCTCCAATCAATTTGATTACAGAATATCGTGTTGCACAATTTGTTTTGTTGAGAAATGTTTTTTTCCAAACAGATGCTGGAATGGAGGAAAAGAAAAACAAACAAAATGAATATCAAAGGAAATTTACCTTATAAAATAATCACTAATATAAAAAAAGAAACACATACAGATGTTTTGTATATCTCAGGCTTGTTATGTGCCTCATCACTGAGCAAGTGTGACGATACACATAACCAGAGATGGACAATCATTTCAACACGCATTCTGTGTGCCTTGTAGCACGCACAGCTTCTTTCCTCGTGGCGGATCACGTCAACTCACGATTTGTACTGTCTCATTTACTTTCCTCGAGCTAACCACAAAACTTTGCAACGAGCCATTTTGTCAGTTGTGTCCAAATGACAAATGATCCTACACATAACCTAGGACACAAATAAATTAGGGCCCATGGTTTCACATAGCATTTATTTATCACACTTCAAACCTCGTCCTGGACTAAAATCTTTTCAAATGTGTGCAGGAAAAACCCCACCCGAGGCCTGATCTGTGTCCCTAACTGGTGGTGAGGCACACGGGTCTTCTTTCTGTGGGGTGCTGTCCACCTTAACGCGGCTCATACATGTTGGCCAGTTTGTGAAAGCGTGGTCCCCAGTCGTTGAGGTAGTCGTAGTCCTGGTCTCCATCAGAGCTGCCTGAAGCAATGGAGCTGAGGCTGCCTGCCAGTGAGCCCTCTCCCTCATAGTCATAGATCAGGGCTGTGTCGTATGGAGGCACATTCGGGTCGTTGTCTGCAGCCTCCAGGCCCTGAAGGAAGAAAAATGACAAGCTTTTTAAGTTGATGTGATCGCACAGCCTCATCTAGAGTAAAGAATGTGTATTACAACTTAATATATAGCGCTCCCCAAGACCTGAAAACAGATTTTGATGTGTAAAATTTGATGTTGCCTCGATGTATATGCACAAATATGGCAGAAGAGTTTGACCTATAGATGTAAAATAAAAAAAGCATTTAGTGTCTTTCCAAACTGATCACAATTTAAATATCCAGGAATGTTTTTATCATCACAGATCTAAACGAACCTTTAGCTGCACCAGAAAGCATTCAACAACTAGATTTAATTGTCTGGGGTTGCGGCAGGGTCACACATGCAAAATTGGGGGGGGGGGGGGGGGGGGGCGGGGGTCGACCACACACACTTCTTTGCTATTAGCTGAGGCTGCAACTTAGCCAAAGTTCTACAAAGTTGAACTCCCCCAAAGATGCTCCATGACTAAGATGACGCATTAAAAGCTCCGCTAATAATCTGAAATGGCATACACTTCCTGTCCCCTAAGTGGGCGTGGTCATGGCACGACCACGATATTATATTTTGCAAACATGGTATATTTACACATCTAACAACCATATTTAGCATTACGAAAATGAGTTATATGGAACGTTTGCAGACGTTAGTTGTCAGATCTCGCGAAGAGTGTGTCTGTCTATCAGGCCTGTTGATTACTTTAAGTGATTTTGATAGTGAATTCATGATTTGCAGTTTGATTTTAGAGATGGGTACCCTTTAAGATAACTTTACATAATAGTCTGAGATTTCGGAGTATGTTTAGTCACGGTAGAAGCGTCTCACATCATTGATGTAGTCCTCGATATCAGTGGGATCCGCTGGAGGCCTCCGTGGGTAGATGGGTGAGGGCAGGTTATGCGGGGCGTCCCTCCTGAGGGGCTGCTTGCCTCGAGGGACACCACACCCTGGGTAGTAGGACCCCGGGGTGGAAGGTGCATCATGGGGATTCCACAGCAGGTCGATGTTAAAAGCGTTCTGCAAGGTCAGAGGAAGAAGCTACAGATTCTGCATGTACTTTCAGGATGCAGTGATAAGGCGCATAAACTGGACCACAGGATCGTCCAGACCTCTTGACTCATGGCGTGTGCAGCCTTACCTCGTCCTCTTCACCCCCGCCTTGCTCATCATAGTTGAAGACATTGTCACGAATGTCGTCTTCTGATTCCCCGACTAGCAGACCTGCTCCCTTCTTGATACGGTGGCGTCTCCCGCAGGTGGTCACCGCCACAGCCAAGAGGAGCAGCACTGCGATCCAACAGAGGGAAACCATGAAGCGCTGTTAATCATTGTGTATACGATTATAGGGCTTCAGCTGACGATTTTTTTCCGTTATCAATTGATCTGCCGATTTATTATTTAGTCAATAAAATCCCAGAAAAAAGTGAAAAATGTCAATCCAAAGTCCAAAGTCCCAATCAATAAAGAACCCCAACTGAAAAAAACAAAACATTGTCATGTCTGACAGGTTGAAAACAGCTTTAAAAAGCTGATAGTGAGAGATAGAAAGAGATATCGACTTATCGCCACAGCTCTATTTGTTCGTGCATGATATGATCTTATGAGGTATTCAAGTTCCAAAATGGGTTGTGTAACATATTTGCATGAAGCCTCACTATGGGTTCTGTCTATCAAACTGCAGATGGCATTAAAACTGTTTGTGATTATTTGTAAAATGAACTCCAAAAAAGCACATCTTCACGAGTCATTTATGTCAACTGAAAATATCTGAGGTCCTGTTTGCTTGATTCTTGTTTTGCGAAAAAAGAAAAAAAGTATTTTAAGACCGGACGACTCAAGACGACACTTACACAGTAGGAGTGCAATGCTGGCCATGATGATGATGAGAGCGATGAAGCTGATTCCCATACTGGAGCCGAGCACAGCCCCCGCCTCAGACTTACAATCTCCAAAGGAGTCGCAGACACACACGGTGACGTTGACCTGAGCATAAGCGCTCAGAACTGGGATGCCGTAGTCGGACACGAACACCGTGACCGCATACTCTCCTGCCTGCAGCTCTTCGAGGGGCAGAAGCACCGCATGAGTATCTGAAGAGGGAGAGAGTAGTAGTGTGAGGTTAGGAGATCCACGCAAACCCCTCTCACTCCATCCTCACCACTCAATGCTCTTTCCTTACCGTTGACTTGATTAACAGTCCAGTTGATCGACACGTCATCGGGCATCTCGAAGGTGAAGGGTGCAGCGTGCGGAGGGAGGTCTTCGTCCACAGCCGTCAGGACCAGACCAGAGCGCCTGCCGCCTGCGCCCCGACATACGGTGCCGCTCAGAGGGAAGAGCTGAGGGGGGAAGTCGTTGGTCTCCTTCAGTGTGACGGCCACTGTGGCAGTGGTCGACACACCGCCAGCATCTACACAGCAGAACACAAATACACAGCAGTGCCGCATTCAGCTACATCTACAACGACAAATGATTTAGCCTCGTCACGACACTTGTCTTTGACTGTTTATCTTTCTGAAAAGTGCAAACAAGTCATTTTTGTTTTTATGAAGAGGTGCAGAACCTGTCAGCATATACAAACTGACCTGTAGCCTTGATAACAGCGTTGTAGATATTGTTCCGAACGTTTGGAGATCGCATGTTAAAGGTTCTCTTGGCAGTAATGTCTCCCGTGTCTCTGTTGATCTCCAGCCACCTCTCGGGATCTCTGCTAATCTCATACCTGCCACAGAGAGCAGAGTTACAGCGACAGACATAGAAACTGTCCAATCACTCCAATCAAATTCAGAAAAGCACAGAAATACTCTGCATCGTACCTCAGGTCAGAATTATCAGGGTCAAAGGCGATATTGCTTTTCAGTAGCGTCCCAGGAGCCACAGACTCAGGGACCACAATCTGTATGGGGTCCTCCCTGAAAAGTGGAGCTTCATTCTCGTTCACGACAGTCACCACCACCGTCGCGCTGCTTACTGGGAGGTTGGGAGCCTTGTTGCTCAGTTGATTGACATTTTCCACCGTCAGAATCAGGACGTGCTCATCCTGTGCTTCATAATCCAGAGGCTGCATGAGAAAACAGAGCAGAGAAGGCTGTTTGTGGAAGGAAAACGTTGCACTGCGCTGTGGTTGGATAATACATAATTTACCAAACAAAAGTCAAATAAGCAATTTTGTTTGAGTAACTTGTAGTTTAAAACTCAACCAATAGAGAGTGTTGTTCAGTTACAGTATATCTGAGGGCCTCCAAGCACTTTTTGACTTTAAAGGGCAAACCACCCATTCTGAAAATTCATATTATTGTTGTGCCTCAGAACAGATCAATAGGTTTTACATATAGAAACTCTATGGGTAGAAAAAGACGGCACTTTGACTAAGATATGCATCACAACTTTGCATAGTACGTTCCAGAAAACCTAAAATGATTATGAAATCGTGGACCTGTAAAATATAGCATTACCACAACCACTTCCCTGACCCTTACCCTTAGTGTGTCAGACTCTTTTTGCATGTCTGCAGTGAAAAATATGGAAAAATGACAAACCAGATTATAGAAAAAATAGGGAATCATGAGGTCAGGTTGAGGAACAAAGCTGATAGAAATCATTTGTTTTCTTATCCACTTACATTGGTCAGTGGGACTTTGGATGCAAAAATGTGTGATGAACCCTCTAAAATGATCACAACTCTTCCAGTCAACAGCAGATCAGCAGACTGTACCTTCACCACTGTCAGAACGCCCTCGTTGCTGCCAGGATCCGTACGAATGGCAAAGTTGCCTTCAGGGTCGTTGGAAATGGAGTACCTGGCCTCCCAGTTACCCGCTCCACGGTCGTCTCGGTCTGTCACATTCACCCGGCCAATCTCATAGTCCTTCCTGTTCTCCACTGCTGACATACTGTACTACACGGTCCACACACAAAACACAGATCAAAAGATTCAACATCCAACTGAACACTGAAAGTGAGTTAAATAACAACTGAAAATATCCCTCACACATGTCGTTGGCTGAGACTCACCGCGGCAGGGCTGAACTGCGGGGCGTGGTTGTTGATATCAGAAACGTGTATGACTGCCACACCTTCACTCGTTAGTCCCATGCCCCCCATGTCAGCAACCAGCAGTTTTAATTGGAAACTTTTCACCACCTAGGACGGAGCACGGCACATATCAGTGAAATGAACCATACTGTAATGATCTGCAGATAAAGTCTGAATGTTAAGAGCGCGACCTCTCGGTCCAGGCCCACGTCTCTGGTGTAGATGGCTCCTGTCTCGTTGTTGATACCAAACATCGTCTTGTTGACAGCGTTGGGTGGAATGCTGTCCTGGCCGATGATAGAGTAGCTCAGATAAGCGTTTTCTGTCATTGGGTCATCTGCATCAGTGGCTGACACTGACATCACCGAGGTGCCTGACAGAAATAAGTGAAAGCTTTGGTCAGCTGGATGATTCATATGTGTTCTTACAAAACATGTGAAAAGTAAACCCTACTATTCTTAGAATGGAATGGATGTGCATCTCGGTGAAAGCAATTTACTAACTTGGGTCACATGCAAATCCTTTTGTGTTAGTCGTGATCTGCTGTTGTTGTCTAAGTGAGACCATAATCTGCATTCAAGAACCGGATAACTGTGCAGCCACTGATAAATGTCCTGTAGGATTTCAGTATGTCGCTGAATAAACCAAAACAAGCTGTGAACACAACACTGTCATCTTTAATCTAAGTTGATTTGGCAAACAGTTGCACATTTACACATGTAAGTCTAACTTCAACTCTCCCTTTTAGCTGTGGTCTGAGCTTTACCAACTCCTGAAGGAACAGAAAGTATGGGGGGGAAAGTGTTATACTTCAGTCAAAGCTACTTTGTAAACTTTTGAAGCTACTTCAGGAAGAAAATGATAAAGAATTGAATGACTTTTTGGAACATCGTGGCTCAAGAAGATACGTTTGTAATGCAGTATGTTAGTAATGGATCTACCTGGGACTGAGAACTCAGAGACGGAGCCACCAAACTGGCCCTGGGTGAAGGCGGGTCTGTTGTCGTTCTGATCCAGCACCACTATCTCTATGGTGGTAGGATTCTCTAGTCTCTGTCCACTGGCGGACAGCGCAAAGGCTTTCAGCTACACACAAACACACACAACAGCCAAACAAAAGTCAATGCTCGTCAAACTTTTTTTTTTTGTTTTGAGATTGACATCCAACTCTCCTGGTGACTGCGGGTATTTGTGGTGCCTGTACTCAACATGTGCTGGAAATTGCGTAAAGACATGTGCAGGAGGTTTGGTTCAACATAACCGGTTGCATCACAGTCATCTGGTCTGAGAGGCTCTGAAGTCTCTCCCAAGATGCACATAAAGGACCCTTGGAAACTGACCTCTGCCTGTGAGACATTGATAAATGCTTTGAGGCAAAAACATGGACCGAAGCTCTTATAAGACAGTGCAGTCTTATTGATTGCACTGTGGCTTGTGTTAAGTACTTGTGTTTGATTGCGCTCTGAAACACATTTTAAGTGTCTGGGTGATGTAATAATGTTACTCCCACCAATGCGCTCTCACCGTGAAGCTGTTGTATCTCTCTCTGTCCAGCGGCTGCTTGCACCTGATTACTCCGGTTACATCATCGATCTCAAACAGATTCTTGGGCTGCTGGTCCACCCCCGGCCCCTCTAACCTGTAGATCACCTCCCCTGTAAAGATTTTGTCCGATTTGATCTAGACAGAGAGAGGAGATAAAGTTGGTGATCATCACAACCTCATGGGACGGTGGGAGGGGGGGGTGGACCGTATGTCGTAACACCAGATGTGAGTGTGCTGACAGTTAAGGACCTTGAGACAAGCGTGTTTAAACTCACAGTCTATATTTCATGCATTTCTCATATGGTTTTCGCTGCATTTTAACCACCATGTAAAAAGAGGCCGTATATTTATACATGAACTGGTCGCCTGTGGCAGCATTAACACAACATTACATTTCACAAGTCCTTTGAACACTGGTCTCTGCCGTATGTGATCATCTGTGATGAAGAATTACGATCAGCACTGCATGGCTGTACAGTACTGTGTTTAACTGGTATTGTATAAGCGCCTTACGGTCAGTCAGCCAGCTCATTGCATTGGCCTGATGAGGTGTCATTTTCATCATAGTCTAAGTATTATTATAACTTGCATTACATATATTTATTGTAAGGATTAATTGAACAGGGTGTTTATTGGCTATATGCATGCTGCAAACACAACTCTTCATTGTATTTGGGAGAAATATCTGTATTAGCGTAAGATAAACGTCTGAATACATTTTTGCGTAAAAGGAGGACTGTGGATTTTGTGGACCTACATGCTAAGAACCATTTATACCAGAACATGACAAAGCAGTTATCCAGTGATGAAATGCTGCTGTGAAAAGCTATACTTTAACACTTTTTACCTGGACAAGGTCTTCAGGAACCTGCTTGCTATTCTCCAGCACTCTGATTGGAGGGATGATCCAGTCCCTCTTCACCCTGACCATCCCCTTTCCTTGATTCCTCCATGGGTAAAGGACCTCTTCCTCTTTGTGATGGGGTTCTGCAGAGCTCCACACCTGAAGGAAACAAGAACAGCGTGAAACTCTCAGAAGGAAGTCAGAGGAGCAGTCAGACATGAAGTATATGTTTTGGTTCCAGTAATTCTCCGTCATGGATGATAAATGAGGTCGTTATCGATATTTGCAGCTGTTTAAAACCACGTCAAGAGTCTCCCTCAGCGCGATAACATTCCCAGTGGTCTGCTGGAATGGCTGTATGCTAGCTGTAGCGCTGAGGCTGTCTGTAATGTGGAATTAATGGGATTGTGCCGGGCATAAGGGGCGCAGGGCCACAGCTTCAGGTTTCTCTCACTAATACACGTCTTTGTCAGCTTCCTTTGATCCGTGTGCAAATTCATCTCAGGACGAGGAAACACAAACACTCACACTCATTTCACAAGCCCTCATTCACAGCATTGCTGTCTTGACCATGTTCACACACCCCCACACGCACACACACACAACAGCTGTCGACTATGGATTTAGATCCTGTGCTTTCCCACCCGCACTCCCACTCACAAATTCCCCTTTATGCTCAGCTCTGCACCTGACTGGGAGTTTGGGATCACCTTACGGGTCTGCTCCGCTGTAGGAATTCCACAGACACACTCATATACACGTTTTCTCACACACACACACACACACACGCACACAGGCTGATATAGTACATGCATGTGCATCAACAAAACACCCACCCACTCGCGCATATACATTTCCGTTCGTTGCTTCCTCCTCCTCTGTGGGAATTCACCGGATTCAGCACGACTTCCCATATGTTTAACAGCTCAAAGGCATTCTCCATACAAGCAGAGATGAATGTAGATGTACTAACTTGCCAAAAAGCTTAGCCTATAAAAAATTCTAATATAACTGAATCTTGATGGATGACCTGTGTTGGTAATACATAAGCCAAATAATGGATAGAGTATTTTGTGAATGGCCTGCGATCCATGTGTTGTCTCTGGGGCCGGTGATGTGATATGCCGATCCTTCGGCATGCTGCTGGACAGTGCAGGGAGGAATGGCAACCATGGCTGGCATCTGCTGGCCAAGTGAGGCTGGAGGGCAGGCTAATCTTGGACTGTTCTATAGTCTCGACCCCGACCAATTAAACTTTGTGCAGCCGTCGTCATCTCCACCCTCACAGTGGTGTTTACACTCACATTCCAGCAGTGCGTGTCACCCGCACAAATTCATCCTTGTAGCCGTCTACCGTACTTAAGACATCTGCATATGTGAGCTCTCATGGCATTGCGTTCATTCTGCATCGTCACTTAACCTCAACACCAATAACAGCTGCATCCCAGTTGTATTTCCAAGTATAGCACTTTGTAAGTTTGCCTGATTTGCGGCCACTTTGGCCTACATGAGCACCTGTTCTCACTTTGAGAACGCACACTCAGCGAGGTGCTGACGGCAGACCAGTGTGAGCTTCAATGCAAGTTCATCAGATTTAAAAACACATCGCACAACTCTTCTCCCTCGCACCGTGCTGGAGGCTCCAAATGGGACATTGAAGAATGTGTTAAGGTTAGCCGCAGATTGACTTCAACATTAGGGAAACTCATTAACATGAAGGGATGCAAGACACTTGTATACTGTGTAAAAATTAAATATGGTCAGAATTTACTACTTATTTGTATTTAACAAGAGATCACAGTCATGGTAGCTGCGCTTTTAGGCTGTACTGACTTCTGATAAATCTTAGGTCAGTGTGTTAACATGCTAACATTTGCTAATAAGCTCTAAGCAAGACTAAAGTTGAGGATGATGGGAAATCATTAGTTTTGCAGAAATTTGGTCATAAACCAAAGTATTGGACTAAAGAATGTTTGACCTGGTGATGGCCCGAGAGGATAAGGGACCACCAAAGTTATTACAGTTCATCCTGAGGAGTTTGTGAATGTGTGTACTACATTTCATATCAGTCCATCCAATACTTAGTCGAGACATGTCACTCAAAACTCCAAACGTTGGAGGACAAGTCAGAGGATCACCAAAGTCATTAGGAGACATAATCTGTGGATCATGAGCGTCTGAAACAAAGAGAATGGCAATCTATCAGATTGTTGGTAAAACAAAGTAAGACAGTAAGAAACATAATGTCAACCTATTGGTGGAACTCGTGGAAAAGTCAGGGAATCATTAAAGTCGGCAGGATTTATGGATATTTGTACCAAATTGAACATAGATATTTTAGACCAAAGTAGTGGACCGACGGATGGACTGACCGAAACGGTAGATTCAACCATTTTCAAAATCGGTTGTAGTATATCTTTTTTGTATTCTCTAGGAGTGAATATCATTAGTATTCTGTGAAAACCTTAATATGATGATGGTCGTGGATCTATGCATCAATGGACCATATAGAGCTTCAGGAAACTGGAAACAAGCTCAGACACCATCCTGATGAATGCAAGAAATACACAAAACGTTTGGTAAACAAAGCAGTTAAAGTTCTGCTGCATGTTTCTAAGTTTGATGGATTAACGTGACCACCTTCACGGTTGCAGTAAGGCTGAAGGAAACCACTCTGTGTGTTGGATTCTGGCTCCACCAAGTTTCTCCCACTGTTCTAATGTTGTTACCAGACCAGGACGCAGTAACTCCAAAGTGTCATGTTGCCAATTAGCCCGGTGAGTGCCTTTTCTGACAGGCTGAGCAATGACACCGCACACAGATGAACTGTTTTAGAAGCTTTTCCCAGATACTTTTACAGCTTGGCCTTTCACCTCGCGCCCTCACAGAAGTATGGACAGCTTGTTTGGGGACGACATTGCCCTCTCAGAAGAACCGTAAAGCACTCTGTCTGAGTGTTTACGGAGCACGAGAAAGTTCGATTATACCTCTCTGATGTCGGCTTTGCATTAACAGTATTCTGGTTTATTTAAATCAAGACATGTGCACTAAATTTCAATCTGTATCACAGTAAGTGTGCTTAAATTTTCAATCTGCCCTTTTTATTTATTTATAGGCCTGAAATGTAACAAATGATACCAGTTTGTCAAGCTTGCCGTCACATTTTCATCTGCCATCTCGTAACATAAGCAACCCCTCTGAGAAAATCCACTGTAGCTGTGGAGAGGAGTATGTATCACTTTTTGTCTCTGTACCAAATCTCTGTTGGCCGGAGCGTCTCCTCACCAGACATGTTTGAGTGGAACAGTCGTTCAAATAGCTCAAGAGCTCTCGTGCAGCCGAAACGTAATGCCTGCAACATTCCTGGCGGTCCCTTCGGCCACGGGGCTAGAGGTCGCACAGGTGTCCCTCTGGTCACTTCTGTTACTGGACAACAGTCCTGGTCCCCCACCCCTAATCCCTGCTAAGTCATGACAGCCTGGCATGGGTATAGAGTAGACACTCTATTTATGGTGCCGCTACAAGTGCGAGTGCCCCTCAGAGCAGATGTCTGAGCTCTAGCAATGCTGAGCAAAGTTATGATATTAACTACTACGACTAAAAGAAGGACTCAATACACATGGAGTTAATGAAAAGAAACGTCATCTGGCAACTATCTGGATTAAATGAAAGATAATTATATCATTTCTTTATTAAATAGAGCATGGGGGAAAATCACATTGATGTGAAAGAGGCACACATTTACTACCAATAAAGTGATGAACTGTCTCTTTCCTCCACTCACCCAGTGTATCATGCTGTCGGGAGAAACAACACTGAAACCTACAGTACTTTAAGTTTGAGAGAAAAACTTCAATGAAAAAGGGAGTTTAAGGAGTGAATAGAAACACGGATACATTCAAAAGTAATATCTTTACCGATTCAAAAACATGCGTTGACTGTCTTTTTGTGGCGACTGCCTTTTAAACACCTTTACATGAGTTCATTAACTTATTCATGGGGGATACATAATGTGACAAACCCATCATAACATTGCTGCTTATTCTTGTGCATGACCTCTTAAACAACAACCGTCATCACTTGGTCTTCCGTGTCTCAGTCCATAACAAAAAGGAAAGGACTTCACTGTTCTTCAATGATCTGGAAGTTGCCTCTCTACCCTTTGCTCCCTCTGTAACTGTAGTCAGTGTAAAACAGCCTACAGGTATCCACACCCAGCAGGACCTGCGATTCGGACTCTAAATCCTCTGACTGATTGTTTCCGACGAGTGAGACCTCAGCGGCAGCTGGCCGCTGCTACAGACTCTTGATTTGTACTCGATTTCATGGTTCAGAAACGTCCCACTCCTCTTTCCACGGTGGGGATTACAGAGCGGGACAAATGGCATCACGTATGCATCTGGGAACAGCTGTGGCTGCTGCTCACTCCTCAACACAACATACACCCAGCAGGCCGGTTCAAAACAACACCAGCTCACTGAAAATGAAAAGAGAACAACTGAAAGCTATCAGGTTTCACTGATCGAAGCCTTTGGTTTGGATTGACAGCTGTTGATCGTTAGATTAATTGAAAAAAACTAAGTAACACATTTTGGCCACGTGCAACCTACAAAGAAGATGTGTGCATTCCGTGCAGTGATTCAGCAGGTAAAAGCACAATTCATCTGCTTTGTGCAACTTTTGTTTAGCAGGTAGCAATTTGTCCTCTTTCAACATGGAGAGAAAAAAGCAACTCAAGATTCTGTAAAAGGCCACTTTAATGATGAAGATTCAACCATTAGAGGAATACACCAACCAGTGGTAGAAAACACAATGAAACAGGGCACCAGCTGCATGCAGTGGAGCACCAGCGTGGAGACACTTTTATGGCATGTAGGGCAGCCCACATGGCACTGCATACTCTTTTCTCCATGTAGGGGTGCCAATTAGTGCACTTTATCATGTTTTATCCACTGGAAGGAAACACCAGAGGCCACTTCATCATGTTTTATCCACAATAGGGGTATACAAGAGCGCACTTTTTCTATTTCTATTGAACATGAGGGCACACGTTGCTCAACAGTCTTGAAAGGTATAGCTTTGAAATGTTTATAGCTTGTTTATTAGTGGAGGTTTGGATTCACTGCAGTTGTAATGGATTCCAATGGCTCACCTGAAGAAAGTGTATTTAGCATTTTATTGGTAAAGTGTTTGTTTTTGCTCTGATGTTGGGATTCCATACGGGTCCACTAACTCTGCTGTTCCATGTGAAAGAGTCAGGTATCAACTTCTCAGAGCCGCCTTTCAAGCCTCCACGATTTCAAACTCAAAAGATAAGCGGGGCAGATTGATCGTATGTAATACAAAGTACAAAGAGTCAGTTTTTGTTTATTTGGGTATCTTGGGCTTGTAACATCTTTGGCATCTGAAGATGCAGTTTAACCCCATATCTGCCTCAGCACACAGAGCTTAAGCAGTTCTCCAATATCTGCATTCAGCCTGCAGACTGCTGGACCTTAAGGTCATGCTTCAGGGTTTACAGCTCTTTCAAGTCACACACAGGGTTATTTATTCATGTTTGTATGATAGGTCATGAGTAAAATTATTAATGAGGTCCTGAAGATTTGACCGAAACGTCTTTTGTGTAATGTCATTAGGGGCTTAGGCCTCACTGTGACCATGTACAAAAGATACAACACAGATTTTGTTAGATTCTTTTCCACCATAAATTAGTCAGAGAATATGAACATGAACCAGAAAAGCAGAATACATTCACCATGAAGGCTTTCAACCACACAGGTACTGAAAAGTCGCTGTAACTTTTAACAATCGGGAAGGCCAGACACTTCCCTGCTTGAGAAGATCTGAATTATTCATTTCCGCAGCTACAAAGCATCTGCAACATTAACAATGAATTATAGAGCACATCGTAGCAAGACTTCGCTCACGAATCACCGGAGCCAACTCACTCACTCACCCTCCCAACCTGGGCTCCATTACTTCTCCAAACAGAGAGAAAGACTGATGGTGGTTGGAAGTGCTGTTGGTAATATGTCAGTTTACATTGTCATCCATTTTGGATCTCATAATGGCGTCTGTTGACAGGGGCCACTAATGATGCCCTGAGCCTTGTGTACACATCTGGAGTCTCGTCCTCCTCAAAACACTTCATCACCCTCTTTCCAACCAGGATGACATGTTTAGATCAGCTGATTGCAGAGCCAGTTTAGTGCCTCGATTGCTGTTCTGTTGAAAACATCACTCAGGTAAAAACATAAACTGTATATTTGAAGAGCGGGGCAGCTATAGGTTATGCTCCAACCAAGATGACACTCTGGAGGGCAGGAAGTCTTGGGCTTGAATTCGAAGGTAGGCTGAGGGGGGGGGGGGGGGGGGGGGGGTAGTACACACTAGAGCTCAAGTGCAAGTGGAATACCTTTACGGCAGCCTAGCCAATCCATAGGTTCATCACCTGTTGTGGCCCTTTTCATAGCAATCAGAAAGTGGAGTGCACTCCACTAACTAACTCTATTGCTCAGGCACTTGTGCTCTAAGTTCTTTTCTAGAGTCAAAAGTTAAACCAAATCAACAACTGAAGATAATATTGTCCGCAAAACACAGAAAACAAACACAAAAAGTACTTCAACGCTCAACGTAAATCAACACATGTTGTTCCTTCCAGTTAAACAGCAGCTATGAAGAGATTTTTCTTACCTGACAAAGCAGAGTTCCCAGCACACACACCATCAACATCCGTCCAGCCATCCTCAGTACCTGCACTCAGAAGCTCAGTAGGAACAGACCTCTGGTGACTGAAAGATCTGAGGCTCCTCCACTAAGAACTGGGCTCCTGAGTGGCTCTACTGGGCAAAAAAAAGGCCAAACTCTCCAACCCTGAAACTTCCCCTCTCTTTCCTTCTCTCTATCCTCTTGCTCTCTCTCTCTGTCTCTCTCCCTCTTTTCCTCTGCCGGCGTTTGTCTCTCACGGCTCCTCCCTGTCCATAGCTGGGGTATGTATCACAGTCGTGGGGTAAGGGGTTAGAATTTCACCAGCAGCCCTCCCATGTACCCCAGCACATGTGCTGTCACTCACAGCCCGATGAGAGAAAAAAAGAGACAGAGAGAGAGAGAGAGAGAGAGAGAGAGAGAGAGAGAGAGAGAGACAGAGACAGACAGACAGAGAGAGAGAGAGATGAAGAGAGAAGCAGGGCAGCTGTTGGTGGTGTAGACAGAAACACTGTCTACACCATTTATAAAAAAGTAAGTAAACCGTAACACTTTACAAAAGAATTGTGCTTTACAGAGAGACAAGAACGTATGTAAAACACGGACACACGGATTTTTCTGTCTATCGACTAATCAATCAATCGACTCATTCAGCCTTACACAACAGTATTTTGTAAACGCGCAAATACACCCAAAGCACAACTTTTTTGAATTTCTACTGAAAAGATACTGAAAACAAATTCCCATCTTCATTCATGCTAATAAGCTGCCACGACCGACCATTTACAGTTTTTGGTTGAACTGAAAAACAGCCAATGATGTCAATCTTAGAAATAAGTTGCCACAAAAATCAATTCAACAGCTCCTTGACCACACAGAAGTCTTTTGATATCGGTTGCTGCCACACCGAGACGAAAACAGAAATTGAAACATTTCGTTTACAGCCCTCACTACACTCCACAACACACTGTCTTGTTTAAAGCCTTAAAGCACTTGTTTTCTTCTTAAATCCGTCTTGTCCGGATCAACCTTCATGCCGTAACCTCGCTGTCCGAAGCGGTCTGTGTCGTGCCCTCACGCATTCAGAACATTCAGCCAGAACTCTTTGATCTGCTGCTATTTTGAACACTCGTGTCAAAGCAGACGATGAAGGCCTAGTGTGCTCAATGGGTGATGTCAAAGCAGAGATTGGCGTGTCTGCGATGCTTGAAATTTGACGGAAACACCGTCATGAGCGACGACGTAGGAGTGCTTTGGTCGACCACCTTCCGTTGCAAGAAGAGGTGGTTGTTGTCCAGAAACAGAGTGAGAAAGTTAGTTTGCTTTATATGTTCTCAACCTGCAGGGAAGATGTGTTTGGCGTTAGGAGACGGTCAGATCGATTAAGTTCTACTTTCGACACCCTATCAGCAAGTCTGCCCTGAAGGTCAAAGGTCGATACGGATCTTTAGAAAGTAAACAACTTCGAACAACGCTGGCGTCCCTCTCAGAGGCACTCCTTCACTTGTGAAGACTAACGTTAGGCATCACAGTTATAAACAAGGAATCAGCCACACAAATAAAACTGTGAGACAGTGTTGATACTACAGTCTAGAAACGCTCATGTTAGAAACTAGAGCAGTGAAATAATTGAGTGCATTGGCATGGTGACTGTGCTGAGTGGGTGTCGGCATGCGTCCATGTGTTGTGTGTCCATGAGTGTGTGTGTGTTCTGGTATAAAGGGGTGATTTTACAGCACCTGTCTGTCATTTCAGGCAGAGGCAGTTGGCGCCCTGATGTTTCTCTTCCTTCACCACACACACACACACACACACACACACACACACACACACACACACACACACACACACACACACACACACACACACACACACACACACACACACACACACACACACACACACACACACACACACACACACACACACACACACACACACACAAAGATGATGCTGAAGTTTAAAAGAAGACAGAAACCTTTTCTTAAACCCTGCCTGCAGAGACAGAGACGGCGCTCTGCTGCCCACTGCTGGCAGCAACATCAACTCACATTAACTCAGAAAGATCAGTTGATTGATTACAGCGGGAGAAGCAGCCTATTAAAACTAAAAGTGTACCAATGATGGAAACTACCATTAAAATATCCCGAGCTGAGTTTTACATCGCTACATTATTGAATCAAATACAATTCATTACATTTTTGTTTGCTTGGGAACAGAACAAATATGACACATAGGAACAACGAATAGTTAAAAACTCTGTGAGTGTTACTGCATCATAAATATATTTACTTTTGATACTCAAAGTTAATTTTGCTTTGCTTGCACTTTTGTAACTTGACTTTACTATTTTCTTGTCTTCTCTTGTATAAAACCTTCCACAGTATATCAACTTAATTTAAAATTTGACCGGGATTGGTGCGCTGCAATGCCTTGAGCACTCTAGGTCACTGTACTTGCTTCCTAGTAATACAGCTCATCTTCTGGTACTGCAGTTTAAGTCATTCAGGAAGAAAGGAAGCCCTAATCCAGCGAGCGAGAGAGTTATTTTAGCCAACTCAGTTCACAATTCAAAGTATTTCACAGTTTGGACAATATCATTGCAATTTATGGATATTGCAAACTACACATGTTCATTTCATAAGAAGACAGACGACGTGCAAAAGCAGAATTTGTGCACTGCACCACAATTACTGAGGACTCTCCGACCCAGTAGAAGACTAAATGAGATGTTGAGTTTCAAAGGCTTTGTGGTGCAGGGTCCCACTGAGGCGATAATAGCTGAGAAGACTTGCGGTGCTCTTGAAGCTGTAGTCAGATCCCGATACACAATACTCCTCTGAACATACAGGTGGCTCGAAGCCCCACTGATCAGGAAATAGGGAACCCAACCTGTCTAGCTCACCAGGGAGACAGTAAGGCAATTATTGATGATCGGAGGGGGGCAGAGGAAACCTGTACTTGGTTTTCACTCTATATCACAATGACAGGGACACTGGGGAACCATCTGGAAATCCACTATTTTTAGTCATATAAGTTTATCCGCTTTAAAAAAAGAACAAATAATATAAATAACATTATTTATAATTCTTCCAACAGAGCTTAATGTGGACAATTCTGAGTTTTCTCAGTATGAGGACAACTCTCCTCCTGAAGCGTTGCTTCACTTTGTGGATGCTTCAGCTTGTGTCTCTTGATGTTTGTCTGAACGAGTAATTCAACCGTTCCTTGTGTTGAAAATTCAATACTTCATGCTTGTCTTATAATTTTGTTCAACAACAAAATAACAGGACAGCTCATGCAACTCGACTTATGTCCTACTTTATTTTAGGGTTATTACTACGGTTCTGTTTGCCTGCTTGCCACCTCGACAGGAAGTCAGTTCCAGTGCCAACAAAGTATTACAGGCTCTAAGCGGCTAATTGGGCCAAAGCTCTCACACCCGTTGAAGTGCATTGCAAAGCACTCATATCATTTCTGCATGTATAATGTAAAAACTGCCATCATCAGTGTGACTCATCGATCGGCTGCCAAAACATTTGCCATAGTTGCAGTTTTGCAAAACATTGCAAATTTGTTGCCCGGGTATCACACGTTAAAATAAAGTTGTGTTTCATTTGTGCATTAATGCTTTTAAAATACACTCATGTCCTGTCATATTGCATTTCTATATTAAATGACCTGCTGCAGTAAATGTTGCATTTTTCCAGGAACAGTTTGCATTGACGAGCAGAGAAACCGTGTTCATCATCTGTTGTCCCCGTACAGATGTTAAAAGGCTTCATAGAAACTAAATGTGTTACTCGAAGCTGTGAAATTGTCTCATTTACATGAAAGCAAAACGGCAGAAAATATTTTTGTATTTGGAAAATAACAAACCAATTAAACAAATGAATAAATAAAAAGCTAAAAAGTTAGAAAGTAGTTCTTTTTTTATCTCAGCACAGAACACGGGAGACTGAATAAGACATTACTTTGCATCAGTTTGTCAGTTTCGACTGTTGACTTCTATCCATGTATTGTTTCTGTGCCTTTGATTTTGACGCCAACATTTTCTTTTTGCAGCAGACGTTGTGACTCTAAACACCTGCAGAGGGCAGTGTTACATCAGGTAAGCATTGAGCTGGAGAGCAGCGGACAGACAGGAAACACATGAGACGTGAAGGTTTGTCTAATAAGAGATCCGTCTGAAGAACAGCACAAATAATGACCCTGAGGATGACTGACTCACAATGCAACACTTCAGGCAGCAACACATCACGGACACAAAAGCCTTTGTGTCATCCAGCAACTACACACCAAGTACAGAAACGATGATAATGGTCTCTGCATTATAGTCAGCTAATGAAATTATTTTCTATAATGTCTCTGACCGTGTATCTGCCTTCAACTGATCTACATATCTGTAAATGTCTTTGCCAGTGCGGGAAAACAACAGCGACTGCAAAGCCTCGAAACAGCCCATTGCAACATTTCCCGAGGTCAGTGTCTGAGAGCGGGAGGTGGTTGGGTTACTGCAGCTCTGCCTTCGCCCCAGTCAGCCTCCACCGTGGTGGGTTGCCAATTAGAGCCAACACATATGACACATTTGACTCCCCCGCTTGAACCATGGCTGGAGATAATAGGCCTCTTCCTGCAGCTCAATCGATGGCATACTGTCCCAGGGTGGATGTCTAGCGCGCACACGCACGCACACACACACACACGCAACTCTTTCCCTCTTATCTGTCACATAGTTGAATGTGAGCTTTCTGTTTCTTACACACACACACACACACACACACACACACACACACACACACACACACACACACACACACACACACACACACACACACACACACACACACAATAAAGCGTTCCGCTCTTTCTTTCTCCTTTTTTTTTTTTTTTTTAAAACCATAAACAATAACTTCCAACCAGACAAATTGACCTCATTATTCACAGTGAGATAAGAAACTAGTGCAAAAAACAGCAACCTTGATGCACAGTGAAATTATTGGTACATAAATAGCTAATCCTTCTGCTTAGTGTGTTCATACGTCAAGGTAACCCCACAGGAGGCGTCCGGGCTGTGTGAGGGCACCTGAGTCATGGGGATTACAGACATTAGGGTCATGGATATCTGCTGTGAGCGGTAATAGGCAGACGCCTTGCGTGAACTTGCTCTCGGTAGTCCGCTGCTGACATTGTTGCTTCTGACTTGCATCTTGATTTGGTTGTTAGACCGTGGCTATCGATACGGCGGGGTCATAGCTGGCTAAGCAGGAGCATAAACATTGCATCAGTTCAAATTCTTCGAGCTGTGTGTGACGCAAACCCAGGCATATAACAGTATCCCCTCAGCGCTGAGACCCTGATGCTCACTTTCTCTGGAAGAAATGTGTGTGGAAGTGTGCGTTTCTGTGTGTTTGTCTCCTCGGTTTTGTGTATGTAGTTGAAAAATGAGCAAAGGGAGAGGAGCGTTTGGGAGTCGGTGCTGCTCTTTGCATGGCCGGGGGAGGAGAGATGGAGAGAGGAGAAGCAGTTGAGAGGCGGAGAACTGCGGAGGAAGGCCTCTGCGTGGCTTTTTGGATGGGGGGGGGGTAGAATTGAGGTGAGGGGTGTATGTGGACGGGTGTGGGGTGGGAGGTGGTTGACAGTTGTGTGCGCGCATGAGCCTAATCTGCCTCCATCAGCTGTCAGAGTCGGGGGATGTCAGGGCTACCGGGGCTCCTGGTCCTCCCTCTCGCTCTCTCTCTGTCCCTCGCTCTCTTGACTGGCAATGTCATGTTGTCAGCCCACATATGCTTGTCTGCGGTGGAGGGGGGTCGGGTGGAGGGGACATAGGCACATGGGCAGCCTCCGTCTTTTTCCTGTCGCTGTCGACACTTGTCTTCTTGCCTGATGTTGTTCCCTTTTAACCCCTCCAGCTCCCCCTGTCCTCTCTCCCTGCTCCTCTCCTCTCTCCTCTCTGCGTGGAAAACATCAGAGGCGGCGCTCAGTTGAGTCGAGCGTTAAACTCACAGGGCTTTTACTTCTGGCATGATTTTGTCCCCCTGCTGCACTCTGCTCACTTAACATCACAATAGATTTTGGAGCCTCTTTAATTCCTGGTGCTCACGACATTAAAAAACTATGATTGAACAAAAGCATGTCGGCAACAGTGTCCATGTTAATTCAGAGACGTCGCTTAGCTTATGTATTATATTTGAGTCAGAGAGCTCATCTGAGTTTCGATCTTTCAAAAAAGGTTGTTCATCAACATTTAATTTTGTTCAGTAGGTATTTCAAAGATCCTTCATAATATGCCAAGTTCCTTGAACAAATAAAAAATAATATTTTTTGTCTTTTTCCAAATCCAAATAAGGATTTTAGCCACAAATGAGGAGTTATTCTTTGCTCAATTTGTATGAACATGAACCAAAATGAAAAAAAGGTGTCTTCAGTTATACAGTGTTGGTACATATACTATTTTCTTGTCAACAGCATATATTTTGGGTTAGAATAGTTTTGTTTTTAGATGGTTAGAATTCTGGAAATAGAACAGCAGTAAGTGTTGTTAAGCGATCCCTGCAGAGTATTTGTTTTCTGGAAAAAAAACAGATGTTTAGCTCTATGAAACGTAATGTGTTTTGAACGACAAACAAATTCCATTAATTTTTACGATGGAGGCAAAAATCTAAAAACCTGGACAAATGAATACAAAGTCTATCTGCTTGGCTGGATAACATCACTTATTGTTGTAATGTGAGTCAATCAAGCATTTCTACATTGTTATTATAAATCTAAAAAACAGTAAAATGTTTTTTTCACTCATCATTTTCTGCTATTTTGGCATTTTATTCGAAAAAAGGTGGCGTTACATTTTTTTTCTAAAATATTTAAAATGTTTTTTATTTCAAGTAGTATGATGCCATTTGTTTACATGATCCAGGGATTCATGAACTACAACTACAATGTGGTTTTCTTTGTCATTTCTTCTTTTAGGCTCGGCTGTACTTCATGTCTGTGTATACATTTCTTTGTACACTGCTTGCTATTTTTTCGGTGTTCATTTCATGTAACTCAGTCAATTTAATAGCTTTGAGTAATACATTTAGTTTCTATGGAGCCTTTGTATCTAAATAGGGACAACAGATTAAAAACAGGTATGCTACAGTTTGTCTGCGCATCAACGTGAACTGTCCCTGAAAAATCAACCATTGGGCTCATGTGTCCTGAGCAACGAGAGGCCCACATGCCAATAACAGCAGTCAAGCGTTTATATCTGTATGGGTAACGGTGCTCTCGCCCCAGTGACCTGCCCCTGGCACTTGCCACAGGGGGCTTTGAGACTACCTGTCAATCAAACTCGGAGTCCTTTCTCTGACTCACGATGCGAGTCTCGGCCATCTCATTACATCCCGTGGCCCCCATCTCCGACTCACAGTTTCCACACGAAGATGATATCTCTATACGTGCCGACTGGAGCGCACCGCCTCCCTGTCTCTGCACGCATGTTGCATGTTAACCATAAATCCCATGTACTGTACATTTTGTCTGCATGAATGGATTATAGTTCTGTAGTACGTCCAGCTACAGGCGGCAGCTGTGGTTCCTTATTGAGCCGGGTTACGACCCTGTCTGAAGATTTCTAGTCTGCAGGATTTTAATGCTGAGCAGCTTTAAGCAGGAGCAGGTCAAGTCTCACATTTTAGCCTCTGCAGACTGCTTGTGAAAGGGGGGATTTTTGTTAAAGTATTAGAGTACTGTGCTGCCTTCAGTGCTTCCAGAAACTGAGACGATGTCCGGATCTGAGAGGTATTTCTAATTAATATTAAAACTTTAGCCTCAGCAATAATATGTTTGATTCATAAAATGTGATCAATGGCATGAAGATTTCATGAGAAAGCTTTGTGTGTCTACATAAAGTCTTCACATCCACACCTGCACGCAAGGACAAAAAAACCACGTATATACGCTAAATGAAAACTCTCCCTGTCACGAACTAACACAACCATACACACACACACACACACACACACACACACACACACACCCCTCCTGGCTATGAGTACCCTTGCCCCGAGTGCTCCCTTGCTGCAGTCTCCATAGCAGGCAGGGAGAATGTCTGAGTGCTTTATGTTTGCTGTAACACAGAGTCATCACTGTCAGAGCCATTGATTTGTCAACAACATAGTGATACACAAGATGGATAATGGCCCATCTTGTGCACAGTTGCTACATTTCTCTGGACAGCCAGGGAGCATCTGTTGTTCTGTTTTTTTTCCTTCCTCCTCCTCGTCTTAAACCTCCCTCAAACCACCCAAACACACCCCTACACACACACACACACACACACACACATCTTTGCAGTTTGAAAACAATAAAAGAAAAGCAATGTGTCTTGTTCAGCTACTAAATAGCTGTCTGGTTTGTGTCTCCTGAGGTGGTTGCACATCAGTGGCTAGCCCATCTATCAGGCCAATGCAATGCCCTCAAACCTCCAGGCATAAAGATGATAAATGCCCCACCTCCTGAAAAGGGCAAGGAAAAAGATGGATGGATATGGAAAGAGAGAGACAGATATAGAACTCGAAATCGAGTGATTGGGGGAGAAAAAGCTGGAGAAATTCAAGAAGACAGAGAGAGTAGAATCAAAATGTCTCAGTAGCTTTTTTCACTCGCTCTTTAGAAGTTCAAACTTGGCTTGGTTATAACTTACGGTACGTGTTTACTAAGTGGAGATTTACGCATCACTTAATTTAAATCGGTCGCACCACACAAACAAACTGACGACCGGTAGCTCTCACATGAGGTGAGTTGTTGGCCAACTGATTTACACCCACTAACCCATGTAGCTAACTAAACCAACTGACCAAGCTAACATTAGCTTGCTAATACTGCATGACATGTTCAGAGGGAAAAGTAAAAAAAAATAACTGTATGAAATATTGGTAAGATATATGACCTGACACTTGGCCAACACCTTGTTTGGTAACTATGTGGCTGAGAAGAATTAAAATACCTCACAAAAATAACCTCAAATTACAAAACATCAGACTACAGTATACGACCAATGCTAACCGCTAGCTAAATAGGTTAGGTTAGCAGAATCAGATATTTCACTCTTACTCTGTGAGACTTCCTGTTTACAGAGTTTCCTATGTTAACTGCTTACTTACAGCTAAACGCGTTAAAAATGTGCAAAATGAAAACGTAAAAAATGTATTTCTTTGTATATTTATATCAAAATTCAATCATCTTTCTTCTTATAAAACATAATTGCGCTACGTTCTAAGCCTGCCCACTTTTTAGCAGACAAATCAAATACAGAGGATTTGAATTAAATCCCTCTTCTAACTGTACACTGTTCAAATGTTCTGTTTTACTGGGGGATACGTCACAGTAAAGACGCTCTAACTTTTGTTTCACTGGAACAATAAATAGGATTTGTAAGTTGCGGTTTGTAACCACAACATTTAAAGTGGGCCTCACCTCTCCGGCTCAACAAAGGGTTCGGGTGCTCGGTAGTAAGAAAAAAAAGCCAACGACAGATTCATCCTCATTTTGGAATGAGCTTTGTCTGCTTGGCGTTTGGCATTGCTATATTTACTTTTTCGGCGCGGTGTCCGTCATTTTTGTAGCCTACGATCTGGCTACGTTTGTATTAAGGTTGAAGCCTGGAAACGTAAAATGAAAAGAAAAGGAAAGAGAAAAAACAGCACTGCAAAGGGATGATTGAGATTATTTTTGTATGAATCCAACAACTGTCTTTTAGGAAAAAGCTACTCACTGTGCCTTTAAGTAGAACTTTACACACTTGGATTTGTGCACAGCAAGGACAACCTAGTCCACGCTCCTTGCGCTCATTCCCTATTCCCTCCACTATTTGATGAAACAGTACTTCCCCCCCCCCCCATTCCCCCTTATCTGGGCTGTCGCTGCATGAAGGAGTTATCTGCTGTGTGACTGGCACACTACTGTCTGCTGCCTCTGATAGCATTCCACTTTGGTTAGGTAAATAGCAACTTAACTGAACTGAGACTATTTAAACAGTCTAAATGTAAGGAGATTAAAACTGGCCAAACAGCGACTGAGCACGGGGATGCATCGCTGCTAGTCATGCACTTCTGCAAGAACGAGAAGCACACACACGCACAAACCTTCACAAAGTCAAAAATTTCACAAAGTCAAAGTCAAAGACACCGGCATCAGGGAGACGCTCAGCAAAAGACGGACGGAGCGAGAGGACACATAGAAGCAGCCTTTAGTTGTTGTTGATGCCTTAGTGCCCCCTGACCTATAAAATCTCTGTCTATGCTTACGAAATCTCCACACAAACACACACGGATACAAATGGCATGAGGCAGGGAAAGCAGGATGGACCTGGGGACAAGTTTCCGCCTGGATGCCCTCATATGCGAGCCAGTCCTGCACTGCTCTGCCCACAGGCCTTTGCAGACTGGCCAGTCGAGTGAGCGACATACCCTGACTCTAACACTGTGTGGCAGGGGGACCTAGAGACAGATGTTCCGTGCCACTGGCGTGGTGCTGAAGAGGATATGGTACACCCCATGTGCACACAGTGTGTGTGTGTCTCTGAAGACAGAGAGAGAGAGAGAGAGACAGCGAGAGAGAGAGAGAGAGAGAGTGAGAGAGAGAGAGAGACAGCGAGAGAGAGACAGCGAGAGAGAGAGAGAGAGAGAGAGAGAGAGAGAGAGACAGCGAGAGAGAGAGACAGAGAGAGAGAGAGAGCGAGAGCGAGAGACAGCGAGAGAGATAGAGATAGAGATAGAGATAGAGATAGAGAGCGAGAGAGAGAGAGAGAGAGAGAGAGAGAGAGAGAGAGAGAGAGAGAGAGAGAGAGACAGCGAGAGAGAGAGACAGAGAGAGAGAGAGAGCGAGAGCGAGAGACAGCGAGAGAGATAGAGATAGAGATAGAGATAGAGATAGAGAGCGAGAGCGAGAGCGAGAGAGAGAGAGAGAGAGAGGAAGGAGGAGGAGCTGTGGTGGTAGCTGGGTAGTGGAGGTAGTGGTGAATGGAGGGGTATAAAAGGAGAAATAAATCAAGTCAAAGCAATTTGTGGCTATGGCTCTGCTGCAGTATCATTAGGAATCCCGTCACGCAGCAGCTCCTCTGAGCAGTCAGCAGACGCAGGTTGACAGCAGGCCAAGGAGGAATTTTAATTCTCCCGTCTCACAGCCTCCACCTCACATACATCTCCTAACTACTGGCCGGCCCTGCCGATAGTAGCCTTCAAACTCATCCTCAACACTACCGGCCCCTCCTGGATTAATGGCTTTTTCAATACCATAATAACACACGATCGCTGCGAATCGTCATGCAAAACTCTGTTTGAATTTCTTTGTACTTTCACTGACGTTTCACTCACAAGTGACACATCAAGCATGGAGAGAATTAATCTGGTTTGCAGCAGCTTTTAAATCAGCATATGTTACTATATACGATGTCACTATACTGTGGTGTACTAAATACAACAGATGATGCCATTCAAGGAAATAATAATCAAAGATTTACTTTAAAACATTATTTAAAATATAAACAAATCTTTCTTGCCTTTATTTCACAGCGTTTCAAGGAAAATACATAGATTATCTACTTTATTAACATAATATCAATATCAATGTTTTTTCCAGGATATTCAGATCAACTTGCCTGTATGCAGTCATGTGATCACTTCTCAGACACAGCTTTGAGCCACAGCACAGAGCTGGCGTTCTCAGATGATGTAATTGGCAGTTTTTATATCCACACTTTGCCTCATTCTGCATCGTTTACTTGAGCCTGCGTAATGATTTCCAACATTCCCCCAAAATGATTGACATGACACGACTGAGGGGAACTATTTTGATTACGTTACAGAGGACATTCCATGGTGCATTTGACCTTTAAATAAAAATCTGCTGGATGTGACAGAGATAACGTCTCTTATAGAAACCGCGCACCGGGCCGAGTGACACAGACACAATATGGACGCGTGTCAAACCAACAGATCCAAATCAATGTTATGGGAGGATAAGCAGCACAAACTGAGAATGTGGTAATAACGCTGCCACGAGCAGAGCAGGGCAGAGTAATGCAGAACATTTCTCCTCCCAGCTGCCACTTTAATGAGCAGACAAAATGGCCACCGTTGAATAATTAATGTGCGGGTCCATTAACAAGGCATTAGAATGCATTCTATCTCTTATTGATTTTTTCCTGTCTCTCTTTTCTTTTTTTTCCTAGTTGAAAACTTTTACTCCATCCGTAGACCACTCTGCGTCCAGCGCTTGCGAGAGTGAAATATGGCTGCTGCTGTTTAAATGTCAGCTTTGTAATTACACAAGGAGCCACGAGCTGGGCTATCCCACGGCCTGGGGTCCTCTGATTTATGGTCAGGCACTGATGGCAACAGCACAGACACATACGGAAGAAATGCATTCACACATACCACATCTCCTTAACCCGCACGCACGCACACACACACACGCGCACACACACACACACACAAGTAACTTTCTTTTCCCTCTACACACGCTATCCTAAATCAGATTACGACCTTTTTTAATTTAATGTACAGAGTTTATCCAGTAAGTTCATGCTTTCATTTATTAACAGAAAACAGAACAGCTGAATACATATTATTATAACTGAAATAGTTTGTTTCTTACCCAGTTCTTGCTTTTCCACAAACGAATTACTTTCAAAATGATGCATATATAATTGTTTTGTAGCGTTTCTTTGTTGTGACTGTGATTTGTGATTACTGTGCTGACTAATTTGTGTATTGCAAGTCAACGACACAGTGATATCTGTAACATGTTGAAATTTGTAAATATTCACAAAACAAAACACGTGACATTGAAATGTATCAACATGTTTTTAAAATAACATTTTTTGCCATCTAAAAGTTGTTGAGAAAAAAAAGCCAATTATTGGCAAAAACAAAAAGCTTTTGTAAAAGTGAATACGATGTTCTGTAAAGTTTAATGCAGTGGTTATTTAATTTGTAGCTAAATCTGTGTTACTTGAGTGTCAGGTCTCTTAATAAGACCTGAGGTATATACTGGAGTACTGTTTGGCAATAGGCCCATGCATTTAAGGGTTGGAAACCCGATCTAAATCCTGTTTGCACACCTTTGGTGCTGAAACAATAAGTCATCAATCGGTCAAAAGAAAATCAAGTGATGTAAATTTCGATAAACCATTAATTACTGAAATCATTTATCAAACTAAATTGTCAAACTTAATTTTGTTTCAGCTTATCGAGTGTGAGGATTTGCTGCTTTTCTGCTTTTTTTATTTGGAAGTTGGAAAAAACAATTGTGATGGGCATCTTTCACTATTTGATAGGCCGTACAATTAATCGATGAGTCTAAAAGCGACAATGGGGCAGTTACAAATGAAAGTTGGAACCATACGCACCTTTATCTTTGCCACCGCATCGATTCAGAAACTGATAAGAGTGTCACTCCAGTGTCTGTTTGACTTGTATGAAGTGTAACCTTGCCCCCTCCTTTCCTCCTCCCGCTGCTTTTTGCTTAGCGGTCTAACACACTCTAGTGGCATGTGGGACACCTTGGTTCAATACACCCTCCCTTACGCTCTCCGCCCATCAGTCAGATTCTAGGCACAGATACCTGCTGGGAAAGCCAATCTATATTTGGACGAATAGGGGAGGAGAGGCGCGGCCAGATCAATGTACAGATATTGATACACGCAGCCATGCGAGGAGACTACACTCCTTCTGAACTCATTCTCTCTCTCTCACTGAAAAGATTAGGAATCAAGATGAACTGCTGAGTAAGGTGTGTGTGTGTGTGTAGATGACACAAAGAGACACTGTAACACACTGGCAGATACTACCGATAGAGCAGGGAGAAAGAGGAGAGATGGAGGAGGGAGCGGAGATACGTAGTGGAGACATAGATTACCACCACAGAGCTCAGTAATGGTGTGAGGGGAGCACGTCAATAATAAATACCTCCCATTACACCACGGCGGACCCCTGCAGCAGGCTGTACAGCACGACACCTGCTGACTCCCTGATCTACCTCAAATTACACTGATGCTCTCACACTGAGCTTCTGTGGACCACAACACACACTGGCTGCATCAAACACAGAGATATACTGCACAGTTACGCACCAAATCATACACGCGGCTCCGAATTCGTTTTCCAGAGCAGTACGGAGGTTGAGCGTCAGGGTTTGATCCCCGCTGACGACTCCCTGTTGGGCTCTCTGGATTTTTTTAAGGCCCCCCCCCCCCCCTTATCTTCAAAGAGACGAGGCTTGACATCCAGGTGTTTTATAGTATTTGTGGCTCTGATCATCCATCAAGCCGATCGATCACTCTCCTAGCAGCTTTTATTAATGATCTTGTCAGCCAGCCCGCTCTCGGGTGCAGCCGCTTGTCCAGGATGATAGATCATGAGCTAGTCTGCCTGCTATTTATTCTCTCATGACCTTGTCTCTCTCCATTGTTGAGTGGGCCGAGTTATGAGAACAAGAACATGATAATTCACTGTTGATTATGTATTTTTCAGTTTTTCTTCCCCGCAAAAAGTTTTTCAGCTGTGACCGTGTGCAAAGACACAGACAGTCAAGTCTTAAAGATCATTTTCTTAAAGGGGACATGTCATTCTCGTTTTCATGTTCATACTTGTACTAGAAGATGCTCACATTAAAAAACAAACATTATTTTTCTCATACAGTCTGTCTGATTATACCTTAAAGTTGTACTTAATTAGTAAGTAAACTGAGTAAAACTGAACTTATTTACTTCCCACCACTGGACACAGAAGTGGTGCTGCAGAGTAAATATGCAGCATAGCTCGATTCGTCATCGCCTTCATTTTAAAAACATCTATTGGAACGTCACAGAAAATGAGAAAAACATAATTAACAGAGGGACAGACAGGAAAGGAAAGGGGGAAAGAGAGAGAGGGGAAAAAGGTCAACAGAGAAAAAGGCAACGAGAAAACAGAGCGAGTCAGCGGGAGTTTCACAGGAACGAAGCCTGAGGCTGAGCCAGTGAGGTGTAAGCAGCTTTAGAATAAACATGAGCTCCATGTAAACAACAACCTGCCACTACAAGCATCGGTTACGCTCCCACACAGACCTGGTGGGGTTCTGGATTCACTGATGTGTGTTTGTACGTGTATGTACTGTATACTCAGGGTGTCCCTGGGGCTGAAGAGCCTTGCCTGTCATCCTCCCATCACTCCTCTCTCAACCCACTTACATCCATAAAGCCTGTCATGTTGATCAAGTAGCTGCAGGCCCGGAGCCTTTTGTGATTGTCAAAAGAGTGCACATGGTAATGTTTGACTGTATAATTGAAGCCTGATTTTCAGTTTGTGACTGCAATGTACAACACAGCAGCAGTGTGCAAGTGCTGCCACAAATCCAGAGGCCACTGTGTGTCTGTGGCTCATTACTTCAGTCTGACCTGTTTATTATGCAGTCGGTGTTCACAGAGAACAGGGAGGAACTTCTTTCTCCTCCGGAATCCTATATGATGGATGGCTTTCATGTCGGCAGCAGAGTTGACGGGCAGACCGAGACCTCTGTGGAGTCAGAGTGACAGAGGATGAGCTTCAAAGCTACGTCCTGTATGCACAAGTGCAAATCCTCAGAGTACAAGAAGGAGCATAATACTGCAGTGTTGACCTCTCTGCATTGGCTGCTTTGTGACGTTTAAATATTACGTTTACATTTCTGAACTGTTGTGTCCATATACTGACCTAAAACTCTCTCTTATTTGCTTTCTTCCTGAGAGTTACATGAGAAGATCAATATCAATCTTCTCATCCAACTCTTGGTAAGAAAGCCAATAAGTATTTCCCTACAATGTCATTGTTTTTCAGCAGCATCACTGCTGGGTGTGGTCAGACGGGTGCTGTTGCACCTGTAACCACACACAACCGTGATGTCATCGTGTACCGACACACTCTGGAGGTTAAACCAGCGGGGATCAGCCGGTGTTCAGTTGCTCTTATTCTGAAGCCCTTTGTAACTTTTCTTGAGGAAATATGGATATAGATAGTTCATACTTGGCCTTGTGTCCTTTGTTCTGTTCACAACAACTTGATTGATTGTACGTAGGTCTCCGTCGGCCCTGTGACAAAATTGCACGCTGTCAAGCTTTTCTGTCTGCCTTCAACCAGGTGTATGCTGGGATATGATGCTGAGAAGCGGGTAGAGAAAATGAATCAATGATTGAATGAGCTGGCATTCAATCAGTGTGCTGGATGTAATACAAAAAAAAATCTCACTTTGAAATCTAATACTGTTTCAATCTGTTAGCTTGTGATGCCAGCTGGCTCCTGCTATAACCTAATGTGTCCATCGTCTGAAAAGATAGATACACTCATCGAGGAAAGTAAATAAATATTAAAAGTGAAACTGTGACAAAGTAAAAAGACACCAAAACAACATGACAACGTAAACTCTCCCGTCATCTTCTTACAACATTGCCTACTATTTTTAAACCTTTGCCATTCTACCCAATCTCTCTAAGTGTCTCCAACACATAAACAACCTCACCGGTGTCCCCCATAACCCAGCCTCCCGGACCCTGGGGCCCAATAAGCAGCCATCTGCAGACAACCTCCCTCACCATGCTCCAGCAAACACAGGACGGGACTGTTTGACAGTGTGTGTGTGTGTTTGAGAAAGGGAGGTGGATGAAGTTCAAGGGCACGAGTACTCCATCAAGCTGGAGTCCAGGGAATATCTACTAGCTTCCCTTCCCCCCTTTTGTGCACCAGGGAGGCACTGAAACCCGTCCTTAGTGCCCCCCCCCCCCCAAACACACACACATACCTACAGTAAAGTGTATCTACTACTGCACACCAGCTCTACGCTCTTCAGTTTTCATTCTGACCCACTGCTGCTAGCTGCAGCCTCGGCCCTCCTGCCCGTGGCCCTGGCCGACTCCCAGGTCTGGCGTGGGTGGTTGGGTGGGGCGGCGGGGGGATTTGGGGGCACTGAAGCTGTCCTCTGGTGCTCTTGCAGCCCTGCTTGCTCATCCATCCTAGCCTGCCAGCCCACAGATCGATAGCTCTGCTCTCTTAATCAGGTCTCTGGTGACTGTGGGCGGACAAGTGTGTGTGTGTGCGGACAGGAGGTTGTATCGGCTGGGGGTTGCACTTGTGTTTCTTTCCATCTCCAGCTCTCTGGCTGTTCATCACGACTGTTTATCTCAACCGTATTTTAGTGCCTTTCTTCTTTATCTATTTCATCTCGCTCAATATCCTACACTGACTTTCTTCTACATCTTCATTTCTGTCATCCGCCTCTCTTCTATCAACTCTCTTGAGCCAGCTCTTGTTAAGGCTTCAATTTCTCTCACAGTTCCACTTCATGCGTTTGCTCGTCTCTGTGCCTTTTCTTACGTCTCCTCACACGCACTCTGCCTATTCTGGCAGCGCGCCAGGGTTCATTCAAAAGGAGTCTTCACAGTCAAGTTGGTCCCGATGCTGCTGCAATCTGTTTTGGCTTGTGATGAAGACAGAAGAGGTGAAGTGTTGGAGAAATGGTGATGAGAAAGGATGAGAGGCGAGCGGAGCGAGAGGGTTAGTCAGATGGAGTGCGGGGCGTCCAGCTGTGGTGTTGTGCCTTGCTAGAGAAGCCGCCTTCAGGCTCTCATCACACCTGTGTAACCACAGCTGCACGCACACGCACGCACACACACACGCACACACACACACACACACACACACACACACACACAAATAAGTGCAAAACACTTTTTCATTTCTATTTTGTACATTTTTGTTTACTTTTCAGATAAACATGTTATTTCAAGTGCACCAGCGTGTGTACAATGCTCACACTAACAGTGTTTTATCACTCTACCACAAGATGTGACCATTAGTATTCTCTGATCAAACCATTTTCACCAATAATATCAGAATACACCAAAATGAGTGCTGAAAGCACTCTTCACCAATAGGTACCGCTGCGTTCTAGCAAATTGTATTCGAACAGTTGAACATCTGGTTGATGGAAAGGACACGTCGATCCAATGCTCAGTATTGGGATCGCTCCAAAATCACTGAATCGGATACCAGAAAAAGAAAGTAGAATCAGATACGATCCATTTGCCTCAACTATATGTCAAGAACTGTCATTGAGGTATAGGCCACATTGAGTGTTGAGTTATATCAAGTATTTTGCACTACACTTATGTCTTTTACAGAAAAGTGCACTTTAAATTTAATTTTGAATGTTTGAATGGTGCCGACTAATCCAAAATGCTGCTAAACGTTTAAATAAGAGAATATTTCTTTCACAGTTTAAGCATGATGCTTTTTTTAGATGGCTAGGTTAGGCAAAGTGCATCCATACTAATGTCTCATGAACAGCTCAGTTGTTTAATAGAGGGGGAAGAGGCCGCATTGGATCGGTATCGGCAGATACTCGAGGTTGCCATATCGGTATCAGTGTCGAACATGAAGAAGGCAGATTGAACAGCTCCTCTGAGTGCAGACATTTCATAAACAGGTATACTGACTTTGATGTAAGTATATCACATTTAAGTCCCAGTTCTATACTACATACTAATGCACTATATATTCATCTTTATCGTACACTATTTTTGTAGTTAGTATACAAGAAATCAAGAAACTGCACCCATACTGAGACATCACTACGATTACAAACCCTACAAAAGTGGGTCATTTTAGGTTGCATACCAATCAACAGTACTTGACAACATCTTAGATATTATATTATATGTCTGTCACATCCATATTTGTTAGTGTAAATTGGAACCACTTTGACCACCACCATCTATCGTGGATGCCACTTCAGATCATTTGGACTAGTTGCGATGCAGACATTTGTGTCCTCTTGGTGGCGTTCCGTTTCATACTGCCTCAATAAATCACGTATCAAAGAGATGATTTCCAGACCTCTCTTGCACAGTGACTGATAAACAACGCTTGACATAAGTGGCAATCAATGTAATAGAATTACCTTTGTAGCCGTGTTCATAGTTGTGATTAAGTTACCTCAGAGGTCAAGTCATTTTCCACGAGGTGTTTTTTTTCCATTGCATCGTATTTCCTCTGTAAACTTGTCTGATCTAAGGACAGCCGGGAAGTCGCGTACATCTGCAGTTTTTCACCAGGAACATCTATGTTGACGATACATGTTGAGGCGATCCAGTCACGGGAAGAAGTGTCGCAGGAGGTCCTTCTTGTTGACTTTGCCCATCTGATTCCTTGGCACCTCCTCCACCAGCACCAGGCCTGTGGGGATGGTGTAGGGTGCCATGTGCTCCCTGCAATAAACACGTCAATAACATGTTAATACACTGACGACTGTTTACTGCAGAAAGGAAGATAAACACAGACGGGCATTCACCACGACGAGAACAACACTGATCAATGTGCACACAAGGATGGGAATATGCACACGCACGCATCTGCAACAACAAAGAAAAAAAAAAAAGAAGAAGAAAGAAAACAATTGCAAAACAAAGGCTAGCCCTGTGGCAGAGTAGTCGAGATAAGAAAAGAAATGTCCTTCATACACTCTACAGCTCTCCTCCCTAATATCCCCAATTCGCCTTCCAGACAGACAATTCCCTTCTCGTACAAAACAATATAATCACTGTGAGATGAAAAAAAAAAAAAAGAGAAAGAATAAAAAGAAAAACAGAAGGCCGGGATAATTAAAAGTGTTTTATTTTTTCGCTTCCAAGTGCACGGTTGTTACGTCAAGTCTTGAAGCCTGGAGCTTTTCTATTATCTTCTAACCTAGTTTGTTTGTTTGTTTGTGCGCGAGTGTGTGTTCCTGTGTGCATGCTTGTGCTGCGAGTGAGCATAATGACTCATACCGCTGCCATCAAACACTCCTTTCAGCAGATGTCTCCGTCTCTCTGACTCAGTGAGTAAAGTGTGAGCGAGTACATGTGCATACATACACATCTCTGTAATGGGGCTCGCTCGTGTCACCAATTTCTCCCGGCCAGTGTGCCTGTGTGTGTGCCCGTGTGTGTGTGTGTGTGTCCAAGGCAGTGCGGGGCGCAGAGGGTGTGATAGAGATTCAGACTGACAGCTGAAGCCAGGGCACTGAAGAGTGAGCATCCATCTACTTGTTTATGTCTCATTTTATCTCCCTCCCTCTCTCTCTCTCTGCCCTGCACCCTGGCCTCAGCAGTGGACCGTGTGCTGGCACTGCCTGTCCGCTGGCTGCACCCCTGGCTGCAAACACTGTGTGTGTGTGTGTGTGTGTTAACCTGGGTCACAAGCAGCAGTAGTAAGCCACCATGCTGGACCAGCAGGTCACAGCAGTAGGATCTAAAACCCCCACACCATATGGGGCTCACAGCCGTGACCGACAGACACACACACACACACACTTCAGAGCTGTGAATAAATGGCAGAGGTGGGTAGTAGAGATATAGCGTAGTGGACATAAACAGATGGTGGGAAAGGGAAGAAATAAGTGGAAGAATGAATGAGACAAAAATGATATAATGGGTGAGTAAAAGAGAAGGAAATGGAAAAAGATGAGGAGTGTTTGTGCCTTCAGTCGCTCCAAAGCAAAGGGCTGCATGTCACCGCCAACTGTCTGCGTTAGACAAAATAAACTCTCCTGACATTTAGAAAGGGCAGAAAAAGAAAATCAGTTTGCACGTTCGTAACAACCATTTGTTCCCTTCCTCCTCCTTTTTTTCCTCGTCTGTCTGTCTTTCCTTCAGCTCCCCTCATTAGTCCATCTCTGGCCTCTCTTTCTCTCACATCCCTTCATATTGATCTGCAGACTGCAGGGCCGGTCGCTGGGGATGTGTGTGCTCAACTGTCGAGTCTGCATTAGGAGCCTTCATTTGTTTACCACAAGACTGACAAAGAGCTGTGGAAATTGTGTTCTTGAATCGGCGTTAATAAGATTTAACCAAGACAGGGTCGGCCCTCCTTTGTAATAACGGGATATGGTGCTCTCTTTGTGTTTGTGGATTCAGGATGGTGGATTGGCTGTAAGTTATTCAGGTCACAGTCCCCACTGGTGGTACGGTTTGGAGACCACCTGCTATCGCAAATGTTATAATACTTGAGGCGGGTTCAACGTTTTTGCTGAGCCTGCATTTTCGTTGCTGGAAACGAATGAAGGGGTTGTGTTTTTCCATGCAATGCTGTTGTCTATCTAAAGACAACCTTAGACAGAAAGATGCAGGTTTATACCTCTGTGTTTACAAGCTTCTTCCACACTTTAGTGTCTGTGAGCAATAGTTCATCGTTAATAATCTATTATCAAACTGTGCCATGCATTCAGTACACACAATAACTAACCAACAGGCAGTGTCTACTAAAGAGAGATGATCGAGCTGAAAGTCACAGTACCTTGCCCAGGTCTTCAACTCTGGCAGGGTCATAGTCTGCCCATTCCTCAGCTGCACCACTGCAGTGACTTTCTGGCCCCATGTGGCATCTGGGGCCCCGATCACAGCCACATCTGCAAGGTTAGAAATCACACAGGCAGACATGTTGTTGAGTTTCAACTGCTTGAGTTCGATCATCTCGCAGTGCAGCGCGCGAGTATTAGGACGTTGCCACTGTGTCGGCTCTGTGCTTCAGCACATTGATTTTAAAAGGGAATAATAACTGGGGTTAAAGGAGCTGACTAACGTTTAAGTGGAGGGTGTTTACATGCACATCAGAAGGCCAGTGTAGGAATTGTATTCCTTTTTCGAGATAAATCTATTCATTTTAGGGAACAGTCCAGAAGATTCCACTGTTTAGTCATGAAAAACTCCATTCAAAGGGCTACAAGTCCTATAAGTCACTAAATCTGTAGAGCGCTCTTACCAATGATGTCTGGATGAGCCAGTAGGTGACGCTCCACCTCGAGTGCACTGATCTTGTAGCCGCCACTCTTGATGATGTCAACACTGGTGCGGCCCCTAATCCAATACACACCGTCTTTGTAGACCGCAGTGTCTCCTGAAAGACACGACCATACGAGGAGAGAGGCAGTACAAATGAAGAATAAAGCAGATTAGAAAAAGGACATATAGAGGAAAAAAAAGAAGAAAAAAAAAGAGAAAGAAGTCAATGGTTGTAATTAATGTAATTTATTTTGCATTTGTAAACAAACTAAGGGCCTGCAGGCTTTACGTCGACACAATGGTGCTTTGAGCGAAATGCTGATGTCAGCATGATAATGTGCTGACAATGGGTAAAACCACCTACTGGTGGCGCTACAGGAAAAGTCAGGGATGTATAAATATGAACGGTGATCCATCCGATAGTTGTCATATATTTCATGCGGCTAGCATTGCTAAAAATTAACAAAAATCTCGCAAAACTGAATTGATTGAGTCAGCAGCATTTTAACATTTTCTCTGAATTTTTGTAGAGCATATATTTGTGTTTGTAAATTTGGTTGTATACAAGCTGTGTGTGTAAGTATGCATGTGTGTTTGAGACAGAGAGGGTCAGACTGCAGTGGATGGAGGAGTGTTTGTAAGATCCCCTCACATCCTCACACACACACACACACACACACACACACACACACACACACACACACACACACACACACACACACACACACACACACACACACACACACACACACACACACGGTGTCTGGGGGACAGGTGTGGGGGAGGATGAGTACAGTATGTGGGATGAGGGGCTCAGCTGGGCCTGGGGATGACGAGCAGAGGAAATGGGTCAGTATGGATGAGTGGAGAGAGACAGAGGGGGAGAAAAATGGACAGAGGAGGAAAAGAGTGGAGAGTGGAAAAGCAGGTACAGGAAGGAGTCCGTTTGGATTATTACAGGTGGTACGTCCACAGCTGGGACCGAGGAGGGAATAGGTGTGTGTGTGTGTGTGTGTGTGTGTGTGTGTGATGCTGTGATGAGGTTAAGCGGAGTGTAGTTAAGGTTGGAGGGTTGAATAGGGGGTGGACTGAGAGGCCACCAAAGGTCAGGGATGGGGGCCGCGGCTGTAGCTACAACACAACTGAGGACAATTTATCTGCTGAATAGATGAGGAGGAAGTTATATTCCACAACTGCACACAAATAACATGTTTTTTACTTTTAAGGCTAATTGTGATATTTGTTTTTATTAATATATTCTCTATAATTTTTCTACACAGATATTATACTGCAAATAAAACATTTTAAAATCTGCACATTTATTTAATTCTAGAAACAATATTTTGGTTACAGACCCTCTTCAGACATACGGTTTCCTTTTTTATACCGAACAATAATTTAAAATAAATGAAAATAAACAATAAATAATTTACCCACCAGAATTCAATACCTGCCATTGTGGAGAAACATTAACATAAATATATATACATATTTATTAATTAAATTAACATATGAAATGCAATAAATTAATGAAAAATACTATTGTTAATAAAATATTATCTCACCTAAGTAATGCATTTCCCAAAATGTTGGACTATTCCTTTATGAATTATGAGGGTTGGGGCTGCACGGAGGAGACTTTGCACTCATTCCTTCAGCATTTAAAAAATCCTGGACACGGCCCTGCGGAGCATTTCCACCAGGTTAAGCTGTGCGCGTTTGCAGACACTACAGCAGGAAAAAGTCCACACCTGAAATATGGAATCATTAAGAGAAAGGACCGGCCCTGCCTCACTTTGAATCAACACAATGAAGCATGTTAGGAGAACAATGATATGTTGATGGTGGTCTGTGTTCACTGCCATCTTCCGTCAGTCCTCTACTTCATCATTTAATCTCATTTCACGTTCTCTAGTCTAACCCCCGTATGCATCTATCTATCTTACATTTTTGTCCACTTTCTCAGTGTCAGCCAAACACACACAACTATGTTTAAAAAAAAAATGATTTTCTTTGGTTCCATCCTTGCCCTCCATTTTTTTCTCACTATCTCTCATCACATCTCGCGTTTCCTTCCCTCCACCTATCTTCACCGTCTCTTCTTCCCCCTCTTGCCTCTCTGCTTCAGCATCAATAGAGGGCCCATCTGTTCCCATACATCACGCACTTCATTTCAGTTTATTAGCTGGGATAAATCATAAATATTTCATTATACATCACGGGCGGCTGTCGCCTGCACACCGACAATTTATCACCGCTGCCCTCTCTGCCGGCTTTCAATGCCGGCTATAAGCTTTCCAGTCTATTAAACAAGATTGATACAGTGTGTAAATTTAGATATTGGGAATTTCTTCACAGACCACTGCTCCGCACTGATAGGCCGGGGTAACAGGGGAGGAGAGGGAGAAGGGAGGGAGGGAGTGGAGAAGCTTGGTTGGGTGTTAACATCACTAACAGTAGTCACAGTTTCCCCAATTCTCCTCCTCTGGATGAGAGGAGGGGGGGGGGAGAAGACAAACTGTAGGAATAATTTGGTTACAGCTATGAAGCTCTCTCTCGTCTTATGCATGTAGAGATGGGGGGGAAATGGCAGTTTATAGTGTGTCCCGTGTGTGTGTATGCTTTATCTGAAACGAATACAATTACCATCACATTTGTCCAGTTGCCTGAAAAATGTTTAAGCGTAAAGGGGAAGGAAACAGCATTAATGAGGCAATGTTTGACAATAGGGTTGAAAGGAAGCACTCAGACAACATACTTGAATTGAGTTTGAAGTACTTATACGGGAGTCTTTAACCTTGTCTCTTTGAGGAGGAGGAAATAACCAGGGAAAGACCGGCACGTTTGGAGAGAGTCACAAGTGGGAATAGTGATTGGAGAACACAGACTGATAAGAGAGGGAAGAAGGGCGGGAGAGAGATTGTTGGGAACTGTGTTACAAGGACGCACACATACACACACGCTTGTACACATTCATACTGTATGTGCACACATGGTACATGCATAGACACACACATACGCACACAAACACTACTTCAGGCATCAGAGACTCTGCCATTATGTGTTATGGCGTCGGAGGCAGATATGGCCGAATGGCTTTCTTAATTAAAACGATAAGAAGCCTAATTGCACTGGGCTTTCATCTCATTCTGAGGCATTAAAGAAAGTGAAGGCACACAGAGTAGGAAAAAAGAAAGAAATAAAAACAGTTCAAGACTTTAACTGGAGGATGGAGGGCAGAGGAAACTTCCATCATGCCTTTCAGAGAAGAAGAAAATGATATCAGCTGGCTCTGCAGAAAACAGCATCCTGTTACAGCGTAATTCAGATTTCTTAAAATGAACACTAAATTATTCAAAGTCATTAATTATCATTTTCTTAACAGGAAAAACAACATTGTGCAGAGAAGTGTGTTATAAACAGCGTTTCAAATTCTAGCCACAGACAGTTTTGCGCTCCAACAAAATTGCCTTCAGAGGCAATTTTGTGAGAGCGTGACATTTTAACATCTTAGCAGAACTCTTGTGATTGTCCATCAGTCCTGCCGACATCTTTTTGGTTACTCAAACAAGACGACAGCGGTGTCATTCTTGACAATTTCAATGGTAAACCAAGCCTATTACATTGAACGAGAGGGAAGAGGAGAAATATGAATCTGCTGCCGTGAGAGGGGACGAGGTCACCCCGAAGACGTAACAGCAACGCACATCTTAAAACACGTGGCCTCCACACCGCAGAAAACACAAATATCATATTTTCCTGTACCTGGAAAGTAATATATAATCACATTTCTAAACACAATTTATTCAACACAATTTTGATCATGCAACGTCTATTTGATATTTCGCTTCCTGACCACATGTTATCAGGTAGGATCCCTCTGGCTGCACCAGGCTGTTGGCTCTTTACCCATCAAACTAACTGTTTGCCTTTCTCCCTCAGCACCCACTCATCAGACTCTCAGAGCTGGCAGGGAAGCCGCATGGGGCCTCCACATTGATGGTGCCATTTATGTTGCCTCAGAAAAATGTGAAGTATGATTCGAAACAATTCAGAAATAGCTATGGGGTATTTTCCAGGCTTTCCACAAATAACTCAATGCTGTCATCAATTGATTTCTGACGGAGTGCACACATGTGCCGTGGCATAAAAAAAAATGTAATTGAAGAGGTCTCGGTCGACTATTCAAAACGACACAGTCTGGACGGGGTTCTTTGCCGAGACAAAGCGTGTGAAAGAAAAGGGCAGCGTGTGACATATGACAAAGGTCAACATCACACAAACACTTCAGCCTGTGTGCCACCAGCGCTGCTGCTGGAGGTGTTTGGGGAAAGAGAGAGGCAACTGAAATCCCACAAAAACATTGTTTGTTTTTCGTGGAGGTGACAGAAGTCATCTATTAGGTTTTCAGGACCTTCAAGCGGTAACCCGTAACAGCAATAAATAACTGATGTGGGAGTATTTGTAACGGTTTGTGATTTGAGTCTGACCTTGATCTCACCACCATGTGCACACCCCCACTCCACCCTGGAGATGTGGCTGGCATGTATAGCCTGCTTTAAAGTGCACACTAGGCATCATCAAATGAAACCAATGATCCAGATTCACATTATCGTCTCATTCTGGCTTTGACGTACTGTCGCGCACACTCAAAATCAGACTGCAACAGAAACTTTGATCCATGGGTACCGGGTCTGGCTGAAAAAAATCTAATTCTAGACACTGGTTGGATGGTTAAAAATATAAAGAATTTAATACATTTGGGCTACTACACTGTACAAATAAACAAAGACATATTGGCACACTGGGTTTGTAATGTATGCTGCGTTATTAAAGTTGACAGTGCTGTGTAAATGTATCTATGGTGTTGAAAGAATTTGCATAAGTGAGTGTGTGTAAGAGTTACAGACAAGAGAAGTCCGTCTGCGCTGTTGTTGCAATATATACACAAAATTGTTTATCCTCATTGGACATTATTCTGAAAGCTCAAAGCTGATGTTATTTTTCATTTTGTAGTAAATTCAACATGCTATAGTGCTGCTTTAAAAAAACAAAATCAGGTTTATAATGCTGTTCTTATTCCATTAAGGGTCATTATAACTGATATTTATACTACTACCACTACTACTACTACTACTACTAACAACAATGTACGCCGTGACACCGTGATATTTTCTTAGACACCAGTGACTCCGTTACATCTGGTAAAACGTCACAGCGGCGTTATTTGGATAAAAATCACAGCGTATCTGTCGTGTGAGACGTCTGATACACTTGCAGTAGACGGAGGGCGAACCAATTGTCGGTTATATTCATTCAAAACACTACAGCAGTGGTCATTGCTGACACACCTGGCGAAGCTCTGCACTCTACTGAGTGCAGCTTTGTAGTTCAATTAATAAGTGCATTTAGGCTACAGTGAAGTCTTCTGTACACCATCTCTGCACACACCTGCTAAAATAATGTTCAAACCCCATTGAATCGCTTCAGTGAAGAGTGTTATTCCTTTTCAGAGGTACAATTCATCAGCCATGTGTTTATTATACATGTCACGGCACTAGGATCACTTAAGTGCTTAAAGTGAGCCGCGATGAGGAGGCGAGAAGGCACAAGTGGAGTCACAGTCTTTCACCACGTTGGGCAGGACCTAAACTCTCACACCCAGCGTCCTCCATCATCACTGTGGAGAGGCGAACCTTATCGGCACAGAGATGCGAGAGGTCTAGATCAGAGTTGTGTCTCTTCTCAGAGTGACTGTAAACACTTAGCATATATGAATATTAATGTTCCACATTAAAGCCCCGATGCCGAGATGGAAGAGTTAATGAGGATAAATAACAGACAGCCAAGCAGTGAAATCTCAGCCCTGACATTATTTATCATCCTTAACTTTTGTCACGGCTCTTTTTCTTTTGTAATTAATATCGAACAAGAAAGCACTTTGCACTTGGATGAGTGAACTAATTTGTTGAATATAATGCCATTAAGGGAGCTTGAATTGCTTTATATTCGTGTGGCTGATTATATTCCTTGCTGGGTTGCCTCTCCACCAGCAGATAACAAGCTGAACTTGAGGATTGATGTCCGTCTCAGATCTGCCATGTTCATCAAGCAAACTACTTAACTGCCGTTTACGTGGTCCTTCTCTGCACTGAATCACACAAACGTGATAGGCGACCAAAACACCTCGGTTTCCAGAAAACAGCCATCGATTGTTCAGCCTGAACCGAGCGAACCAGATATTAAAACTCAGATTACTACGAGTTTTACCACCACAAAAGTTTATTTTCCGAGGTTTTCTGCAGACAAATACACAGTGGCAGCTGCTTCACCAGTTTGCCAAACACTCCTGAAGTTTAGTGGCTCATATGAAGCAGTGTTTCACTCCATATACCTGCAACTGGTGTTCATAAAACATCGGACCACCGTGTGTTGACACCTAGGCTGTGAATATTACAGGGGCGGCTGGTTTGAACATAGCGCTGCGAGCGTGGGGTGTTTGTGAATCCCACAGGGAGCTCTGACATTGGAGCAAGGAGGACACATAGTGACTTGAGGTTAAATATGACATTGGGAACACGGAGAGGGATGGAGGCAGGGAAGAGGAGAGCACAGCTGGGAGCGAAAGAGCGATGCACAAATGACCAGTGATGGCTCTGCAGGATATGAGCCACACTTCTGTTTGTCTGTCTGTCCGCGGAGAGATTACCCTGCAGACCTGAAGCTCACCTTTACAGCTGGGCTGACATCAGCCACACACAAGCAGACACAGACAGACCAACACACATGTGTTAAGAAGAGGACACGCACACGCACACTCACTCAATCGAATGTGTTTTAACCTTTATGATTTGTCAAATGAAACGTCTGGTTCAGACTGAAATGCAGCAACTTGCGTTCATAATATAAGGCTCCTAAAATACTTGTGGAAATGGTTTTAGTTGCAGAACAACAGAACCTCCACCAGATAATATTTTGCCACATTTACTGCCAATTGTGTCTCTTACAGGATTGAACTGGCTCACACAAGCAGGTTGAGTAAAAGCAATTGAGTGTAAAACTGAGGGAACGTGACCGCCTTTTATCCCCTTTGTTAACTTTTTTGATTCTGAGCGCAAGTCTCTCCAAGTTAATCAAATTAATAATTAAACACCAGAAAAGGTAGGGTTAACACACACACACACACACAAACACACCTTCCGCTAAATCACTAATACCTAAGCTTACCGCTCTTCCCACAAGTCCTTATTCATTTATGTATTCATACATATATGTATGGTTTATTTCAGCACATCATAATTCATTCCGGGTGGAGTACCAGGCTCTCTTGGTTGGAAGGTTACGACTAAAGCCAAACCTACAACACCGATTTCAGTTGATCTCTTGCTCGTGTCTCGCCTTTGTTGCCCTCAACTTGAAGTATTTACATGCGCGCATCAAATCCAACAACCAAAGCCCTCGCTGTCTGCAGCTCTGGACGGCAGACGGACGAGCACCAAAAAGAGGGCTTAAAAAAGGCGAGAGGGGATCAATGTGTGCCGAGATGTTCATAAAGATGAGTGGAAAGAGAGAGCACTCGGGAGAAGGTGACAGCTTGCCTATAGAGCTGCCAGTCATGCTACACAGGAGCCGCTCGCACTGGAGGAGACACCTCTGGCCAGCTGAGAACTTATCGATCTAAACTCTCACGCTCCTCTCCACTTCTTATGCTCCACTTTATTCTCTTTCCCTTTGTCTCCTCTTCCGATTGGCCTGTCAGTCTCCCCTCTAAGCTGTATTTACTTCTCAGACTTCATCTTCCACTTTGTGTCATCCACACATCGCAAACAGAATGGGGTTTTTTTAAGACATTTTCAACTGCGATGGATTTTAAAGCATTTTTGCTTTTATTTCAGCTAAATGCAGTTCTGCTGGCTGACCAGACAGGTTGTGACTGCAGTAGCCCAAAATGCTCTATTTAATCCAGCTTTGGATAACTGGGAGGAATATGACTTTCCTCGACAGTAAGTGCATTATTTCCATCAACCCGTTTTTAGTGCAACTGCCAGAGAAATGTTGCATTCAAAGTTTATTTCACTTGGCTGAGGTGGAAATGTTGATGTATTGATACAAAGAAAATGTATCAAACAATGGAATCAGACTCAGCGAATAAATAATGATGTACATGAAGCATGCGACTTAGACGTCCACTGAAGCTTCAGTTTCACAGCGGCGATAATAGGAAGCGCCTGATTGCTAATGATGGCAAAACAGTAGTGGGTGGAAACACATCATTTGCAATTTCTTTTGTTGATTTTCTGGAAATTTTGTTGAAATTTGACCGACAGTTGAACAGAAACTAATCTATTATCTCACTGAAGATTGAAGCTGCAATAAAGGTCTGGAAATTGTATGCGGCGCCTTAATGAGAATACATTACATAATATATCCTTTAAACAATCTTTGTAATAATTCATACTAAACCTGGAAATAACCTGACGAACACCGTACATTACTTCTGTTGGACCATAACTGTGCTCGTCCTGTAGATCTCAGATACAGTATATCAAAAGAGCCATCGGATAACTTTAAACCTCGAGGACTATCTTTTTGAAAAGCTCTTGTTGCTACTGCACTCAGGCCAGAAGCTAGTTTGATAAATGGCACTTCTTGGCCAGAGTCGAGTCTCTCAGGCTGCATACGAATCCTGACTGGCAGACTGATGGAGCATCGCCGCCTGAGAGTAGATGGTGCTTAGGAGGCACAATTTACGGCAGGGAAGTTCCTCAAACACTTCACTCTGGTGTCGTTAGTGGATGAATGAGATGTTATGCGTATCTTATTGCGTTATCGTCCTATTTGGACTTCGAGGGAAGACATCGATTTTGCCTGCAAAAAGAGTACATCTTAGTCAGATCCCTGAAAAGCAGTCTCCTGCCGAACGCCGTTCATTTTCCTCGATGACATGGAGGTCAAACACTGGATGTAGACAAAGTGAGAGACGGCACGCTCGATGGGAAGGTGACAAAAGAGGAGCAAGAGTTGGAATGGCGGTTTGAGACAGTGTGTAAATTCACATTTGAAAGTTTTCTTTGAATAATATGCTCAACAGAACCACAGGTTAACGTTATGGTCACCAGTCAGTTTAAATTACGACAACTTTATTTCAAAAAATTATAAAAAAATGTTCTGTGATGGCTCTTAATACTACAATACCCATGAGCTCAAGCGCTTCAATTGCCACCTAACATTGTCGAAACCACAAATAATGTAAACTTTGTCTTTTGGTACCCTGGATGAACAAAAAAACCTCCCATTCCACATCTATGTGTGCGTTTAAGTTGGCATCAAGGAACACAGGCAGGTGGGTGAATAAGTAATGTGTTTGATACATTCCTATTGAGCAGACCACGGTGTGTGTGTGTGTGTGTGTGGGGGGGGGGGGGCTTGAGGGACTGGTCTGTGGGGAGCTGATTGCGCGGCTCTCATTATGTGGCCAGTGGCTGTAATGGAGTGTGACAGCAGCGTGCTGTGCTCTGGATCTCTGTCCTTCCAGCCTGCAAAGCCAATTAAACACACTCTGCCCTGCTCTCCCACTGCCTCACCCAGCATCGCTCTCCATCACTTGCTCCATCCTTGCTTCTATTCATCCCCCCCAACCCCTCGTCCTCCACCACCACCACCATCATCACCGGCTCTCCATCCTCACCTTAACCGTGCCCACACTCTCTGGGACCTTACATGCAATCCTTTGTAGCCGACTCTCTCAACCCAAGCCCCGCACATAGTTCCAGCTCGTTCCTCACACTTTTGCCTCTGGCCTTTCATTTCCTGTTGTCTACACGACAATCAAAAGCTCCAATCGCTTCTGCCCTCCCTTCTGTGTCCCCGAGCCTCCCCTCATGCAAACCTAACGCCCGTCTCCCTGTGGCTTTGCAGTGCTCCTTTGGGGGGGGGGGGGGGGGGAGAGAATTTCTGGGCTGCAGGGAGAGAGAGACAGAGATGACAGCTTCCCTGTGTGCCACACACACACTAAAGGAAGAGAGAGAAAGAGAGAGAGAGCACTACTTGGTTTCTCAAGACCCAGAGCAGTCACAACCACTTAGGAGGAAAAATGCCCTGCAGCACCAAAAACACACATAGTCCATTTATCACTCCCTCATAGTCCCCCAAAATATGTGTGTGTGCGCGCATGCACACATGTGCACACACACAAACACGCATTCAATTTCTGAGTGTGTGTGTGTGTGTGTGTGGCTACTGGACTGGATTTTAAAGTGTTTAAAATCAAGCCCCTGAAAGTGCAGTCTGTACCAAAGATGAAAAAATCTTTTGACATCTTTCCTCTTTGTGTGAATCCCTCTGACAGCACAACTCATGTAGATACAATTAGTGGCAGACTTCACTCCCTCCAAGGTAATGTGTGTATGTGTGTGTGTGTGTGTGTGTGTGTGTGTGTGTGTGTGTGTGTGTGTGTGTGTGTAGGCATGCACAGCGTTGAAGGGTGAGTTAATTGAAAGGGGAAGAAGACAGGTGGGTTTGGTACCTGTTTTGAACCAGCCGTCATCAGTGAAAGACTCTGTGGTCTCTTGGGGTTTGTTCCAGTACTCTTTAAAGACAGACGGACCTCGAACTAGGAGCTCCCCTTCTTTCCCCTCCAGACCTGGAAGTACCTGCGATATATTTTCACAGAGATAAAGGGAGAGGCCGAGATGAATGATACAGACGGTTTAAAAGAGTTGCGTGCACTATCCACTTGATGCAATAGCCAGCAGCAGCAAGGCAATACATGCTGAACCACATGCAAAGCTATGAAGGCAACAGACTGTATTTCCATTGGAAATAAACAAGCTGGCGTTCACAGTAAAGTATGGAGTTTGTTCATAAGCAGCGACACTTCTTGACACATTGTCTGTTTTTAATCCAGTCTGTAGATAAATCGGCTTAGACATTGTTAGTTCATTTGTTACCCGAGTCTCGCGGTGGTTGCCCTCCACAATTGTGGTGTTGCTTGTGTTATTCATGACAATCCGTACTTGGACACTGGGAAGTGGAAACCCTACGGCTCCTGTCAACAAACCACACAAAAAACACATGAGTACAAAGGGAAGAAAGCAAGATGGGCTGATTTGTGTCGCTTTTACAGAAGTTGAACACTTCTCACCAACAGTGATCGACACAGAGCGCACGATTTCTACCACACTGGGAGTGCTCTCTTTCAGAAGGCAATAACCTCCGTCCGCAGGCCATAACTGGTCACTAAATGCTTTGCTGAGCTTGTAAAACACTAAACTTTAAGCCATTCGTCTCAGTCGCCACAAGTCAGTTGACTTGTCGAGTAATGGGGATTTCTGGGGCAATGCCTGATGCAGCTGTTTACGTCAACATCACACCAAATAAGAGACATCTTACAAACAGATGCCAGACCCAGAACACACTCCATCACATTGTGATCTATCAAAAGTACTGAGTCGTCTCAGAATGACAGTGAACCGCAGCATCCATGGCATTAAGTCAACCCATAACTCACAATAGAACTCTCACAATGCCAGTAATACTCTACTGTTTTACGTCTTCTGCAGTTTTTGACTGTACAGTACAATTCAGCCCTTCAGTCCACACTACCGCTGAGTGCTTCACAAGGCTTTTTATTGCAGCACAGTTGCATAAAAATGTTATAATTGAGCTGACAAATTATGAAATACAATAGGGACTGAGTGGCAAAACTATTCAGAACTGTGAGCTGCAGTAATGTTTAAGGAAACTATCATTAGGAAATGTGTAAAAAATGTCTTACAAATTGAAAATCCCCACATGTACCGACACCACCTGCAGCCTCCATCTTTGTGTGAACTCCTCAGTTAAGTAATTATAGCAAAGAGTGCAGTGGGGATACAGTGGTCTTCTCTCCGTGTGTGTGTGTGTGTGTGTGTGTGTGTGTGTGTGGCAGCGTGCCTTCCTTGAGGCCATTATGCCATTTCACAGACCACTGCTCTCCCAATAAAGAGCAGGTCAGGCCCTGATTAAAGAGTGATTCTCTCACTTCATATTGATCGTATCCACTCCAGTCCTGATAGGCAATGTCTATCACACACCATCACTTGGCTCTCAGTCCAGCTGGGAAAAACCAACTGACCACAGAAGTAACTAGAAACTGTTTCTAAGTTAGACAAACAAGCTTGAGTCAGAAGGTCAGACAAGCTGAATCCAGCCACGTTATCATGATCGGTGCATCCTGAACCGCTGTATGCAGTGCGAACATGGTTCATTTAGACCTAAACTGGAGGTGGCTCTGCTATCTTATGATATTAGAGTGACAGTATGGAGGACGCAGTGGACCAGGAGGACATTCACAGAACAAGACATTCAAATAGCTTCAGGAACCTCCTCCCCTCTTTGCCTGCCACGATAACTACATTTGTTGGCTGATTTATTGTCCCATAAATAATTGTGATAAATTATATTATTGTAATTTTAAGAACCTTTTATTCCACTGATATAATGATAACATAACAGCATAATACTGCAAGTACACAGCAATCAACTTTAAATTCTTAATATTCAAACATTTGAATTGGAATGTGAAAAATAAATGTTGAAATATATGAAAGAAATTAACAAAAATTAAATTAAACCACAAAACCAAAACAATAAATAAAATAGACTGTGGGCTGTTAACAAAAATTGCACTTGAAAAAGTATGAAACATTTGGCACAGGAGTATGCAGAGTTATTCATTCCTTACCAGCCAATATCCTGCCTCTCAGTTTATAAATGGTTGTGACCTTTGTTGACGAACAACAACAACAACACTGCTCTTTCATTTGGCTTAAAGCCTAAATGTTTCCACACCACAACTGTGGACAAGCCGAAAACACAAAGGCTGTGGGAGTCATGTCCATGTATTAAATGATAAGTCAATATAGTAATTATTGTGACAGGTCTACTCCTCGCATATCTTTCCGTCATGGCAGTGGTCGGGCTGGCCGAGTGTTGTTTAAAACCCATCTAATCGTCTGACCGTTTGTGTTTTTACCTCGTCAGACTTCTTAGCAATCCTGCCGCGTTCCCAAATCTCCCAAATCAACATGTTGAGTTTAAGGTTATTAGCTATTGGAATGATGGACAAAACCTTTAAAATAATACTGAAGGGGAACTGGGTAAATAAGATATTACAAAACCCCCCAAAAAAAGGTAAATCTCTCAGCCTCTCGTCGTCTTTTCCTCTGATCGGGTGGAGAGGAGTAGACAGAGTAATCTTGCTCGAGTTCTTCACCCTGTCTAGCAAAAACACCACCGTCTACAAAATGACAAAAACAGACTTGTCTCCCTCAATGACGTGTCCAAAATCAATTGAAGTGTTTCGTTTTCAGGGAATCTCTCGACGCCCTCCTCTATCATCATTTTTTTCAGGAGCTGTAGAAATCTTGTAGCATTCGTGTCTCCATGATTCAACAAGATTGAGTGCCATTTTGAAGAGTACGGGCAGGTTATAAATGCTACATGCTCTGTGGGAAAAGGTCTGTGTGGAGTGGAGAAGGGAATGACTAAGATTGTTCTGCAGTTATTCTTCCAAGAAGTTAATGAAAGACACTAAGCTTTGGCTGGATGACATCAGGAGGAAGACACCACTTTAGGGCTGGAAGGTGAGACGCCATCTCTGTTGTCTATGTCAGTTAAAAGACCAAAAGAAAAGGCTGAAAAGTTTAAAGAAAAAGAATCAAAAAGATGAAAAAGGGTAGCAGAGAGAGAAACTTATGAAATGAAACGAACACGGATGAACTAATCTAACACACATACATGTCAACAAGGGCTATATGACCTAGAAAGCCACACTGCTGTTATTCTGGAATGCTCTAAAACTGTAGGCTACACAGCAGAATCGGGCCAATTAGACGCCCTAAATACCGTAGAAAAATATGAAGAAAATTGCTGTCAATAAGTGTATTAGGAGCTACTCAGCTGGCAGAAAGAAAAGAAAGTGTGTGTAAGAGACTCCACTACTCTTCTGACAGTGTTTCCTGTGGTTGCTATTGATCCATTTTAACCTACTTAAAAACAAGACAAGAACACACTGACGCAAACAGGCACAAGCTCATGCCTGCATGCCCACACACACACACACACACACACTAACGTACACACATCTTCCACAAAGTCTGCAGTGGAAACATCAATAGAACCACAGCTATTCTTAATAATCACCAGAGAGGGATCAAACAAAGCCTGCTCGGTTTATGCCGAACATTACCTGACAAACAAACAAAACAATTCCCCAACAAAGCAGCAGACACTGGATCACCCAATCCAGATAATTCGCTTTACCTGTAAGCGGAAGAGTTGGCTGGGGAGCAGGAAGGGTAGGAGAAGGTGGGGAGGGAGAGAAAGGGGGGAGGACAGGACTAGACGTGAGAAGAAAGCAACCGCCACCAGTCTGACCTCATTTCCAGACATTGCCTTTGTTTCTGCATGCGTGAGGGAGGCGTCGTTGGGATCATGGGGTTTTACCTGACATCGCAGCAGAGAAAACTGCCAACGATCAGAAGAGATATGTGATAAACAAAGAGGAAAGTCACCAAGTGTGCGGTCACACCAACAGCGTGGTTTCTGAGTTAACTGTCGTTAACTGCGGTTGCATCTCATTTGTAAACCGGGGTAACAGGGTAAATTGTTTTTTGTGGGTGTATAAGAGTATCCAGTCAGTAAAGCTTGTGTACCCGGGATGCGTGAGCCCTTGAGAGGGTTGGACAGGGCCATGCCGATCTCTGTCATGCCGTAGCGTTCCAGCAGTGTGTGTCCTGTAATCTCCTCCCAGCGCTGCAGAGTGGGAAGAGGGAGAGCAGCCGAGCCCGAAACCATCAGCCTAGAGAGAGAGAGAGAGAGAGAGAGAGAGGGAGAGGGAGAGGGAGAGAGAGAGAGAGAGGGAGAGAGAGAGAGAGAGAGAGAGAGAGAGAGAGAGAGAGAGAGAGCTTGTAGCATATATATATATATATTAACCCATGAGTAAGCTGTCTGTCATTGATCCCACAGCCAGTACCTGATCCTCTCTTTGCAGACTGCTTTGACAAAGTCCTTGACGTGAGGCTGTGTGAAGTGCTGATCATAGTACTGGATCAGCTTAAAGTAGATGGTTGGCACGGCCATGAACACATTAACCAGGGGAGCCTTGGAGCTCAACAGCATCTCCCACACCTGGGACAGAGGGACAGAGAGAGAGAGAACATATAACTGAATAGGGAGGAAGGAAAGGTAAGGAAAGGTGAAAAGGAAAGAAGTGTATCTAATGGACGGGGACATGCAGACTAAATTATTACATCCAGACTCATTTGCACATGTAAAAGTGCCGTTTTGTTCTTTTATTTGATGTAAATGGCAAAGTAAGGTCCAGACAGTAGCCTCATATCAAACCTGTCAACATGCTAAAAATAAATCAAGAAAAAAGATTTGTAGATTTGTAAAGGTCAGAGGGAGGAAAGCAGCAGAGCGCCGTAGGGCAGAGCCCGCATGTCGGCCAGTTAGAAGGCTTTCTGTACAGCTACTTTTGACAAATGTGATTGTTGACCATTACACAAGGAGCCGCTCGTATCTTCCGCTGCATCAAGCATGCTGCTTTAAACACACAGGCTTTGATGTGCATAAGCATACATTGTGAACTACTGTCATGCTCATATAAAAACACTGTTCAAATATCGCATAAACTCACTTGTTCAAGGACAAAGCTATTTTACACACCCCGCCCCACCCACTCTGTCTCATCCCTCACACACACACACACAGTCTGGGTACATCGCAGTAGACGATGGGAGGATGGGACGACATCATGAATTAAGCGAAGGTGAACGACAGCTTCTCTCCCCTGGGAGACAAACGCTCCTCCCCTGCTGTCTCCCCTTCCCCTCCCCTCTCAGTCTACTGATCCTCACTTCTTCTGCTTTCATTCTACCTCCATTCCCCAAGTGCTTCTTTTTCACTCCATACCTTCATCTCTGACTCCACAGCTTCCCTTCGTCTTTCTTTCTTTCCTCCACCCTTTGCTTCCTATCTCACATTCACTTACCTTCTCTCTCATTTCCTAATTTCCTGCATCGCTGCCTCTCTCTCTCTCTCTCTCTCTCTCACACACATACTTGCACACAGAGAGATGCAGTCTCTCCCCTCATCCATCTCACCTACGTAGCACCATATCCTTCTTAATATGCCAGCCATTTCTAAACTCTTCCTTCCACTTCTCCTTTGAGTCACCTCGCTGTAGACTCCCCTAATCTATTATGTATCTAACTTCTCTCACCTCCTCTGGCCCTAATAAACAAACAGAACTGAACTAGATAGACAGATACAGCTGAGGTGATCTCACAATATCATTACTAGTTAATCTAAAAATTGTGGAGCGTTCACAGGTCACCTGTACACATACAGAATAGAACTTGGTGCAGAGACGGATTATTATCCCGAGTGTGCCCTGACCATTCTGGCTGGTATCAAGTGCAGTGGAGCGCTTCCACCAAGTCCAGTCTGGAGGGGAGAGGAAGGCAATGTATGCCCATCAAAGAGTTGAACTCCACCTCGGGGACAGGATGTGATGAGAGGACCATGGCCTGCATCCTAAACAACTCTATGGTCTACTCGGGCCTCAACATGGGACTCCCAAACAATTGCTTCTTCCCGGGAAGGACTGGATGCTGAACGGCGAAGTGTCCGTCGCACAGACGATCCACAACTGGCAGGTATGAAAACTTGGTCAGATTTTTATTAAATTAAATAGATTTTGAACTAATGATGGCGATAGATGACAAGGGAAAGTCAGGGGATCACTAAAGACGATGGGGTTTACCCTCTGGGGATCATGAATGTCTGTACCTAATGCTGTGCCAGTAGATCTAGTAGTTGATAAGCTATTTCACTGGATGAATTAAAACTTAAAACTGCGCTGCTGTTGGTACCAGAGAAGAAGTGAAGGGATCACCAAAACCAGTAGGCTTCATCCTCTGGCGGCCATGAATGGCTGTATAACATGTCATGGGAATCCATCCAATAGCTGCTGAGATATTTCTGTCAGGACCAAAGTGGTGGACAGACCGACAGACAGATTGACTACTGCATAAAGAAATTGTCATCACTTGAGACAAAACACAAAAGTGCTGAGTCCCCTCGTCTTCTCCCACCTAAACCATCAATATATGAACTATTACTCTGTACATTTTTTAATTATAGAATCGGCAAATGTGAGTTTGTAAGTAGCACCTCATCAGTCCGTAAATAAAATGCCTTTATCTGGTAGAACACAATGAACTGATGCATTATCCCTCCCTCCTGTTAAATATCTCTGTGAAGACCTGTTTTTGTTTTCTTTTTAAATGAATTAATGAGTTGTTTCCTCATGGTTAATCAAAAACATGAGTTGCTGTGATGAAGTAGTGAGTAGGGATTCCAATAAACAAAAACAATCTGACCAGTGCTGTTGAAACCCCAGGAAGAGCATCTGCTCCTGTCATGCTAGACATGCTGTGTGTGCGTTTTACTGGATCACAATTCCTGCACTGAAAATGTTTGTCACTATCTCCACGCAAAATCAGAAAGAAATCAATGCCGGCCTCTGCTGCGTGGGCTACCCTTCAGAGATCTTAGGGGATAGAAGAGACAGACTATCGATCACTTCATCAATGTACTGTTACTTCAGGAGGAGGAGAATAAAGGCTGTTTTCTGAGGGTGAGAGGAGGGGTTTTGTGATTTGGTACACAAGGCCAGGGATAACGGCTGAATACTGATATAACAGTGTAGCAATACCCATGTTGACAGTTGTTCCTTTAAACACCTTTCCTTTCCATGTACCTTCACTGCCGCAGCTGCAGAGGACCTGACATGCAAACAAAAACATGTGCATCTTTACCCCTATATGTTTCAAAGCCACACACACACACACACACACACACACACACACACACACACACACACACACACACACACACACACACACACACACACACACACACACACACACACACACACACACACACACACACACACACACACACACACCTTCCCCTCCCTTCTCAGGGCCAAACAAGCACCATCATCCTTCAATGTCAGCTCATCGATTGATCTGCTGCTTAAGCCCCTGCCGTGAGTCGGCATTGGTCAGATACAAAGCCACACAAGGCAATTCATCACTGAGCCCCAAACACTTAGTCTGACAGTCAGAGAGGGAGGAGGAGGAGGAGGAGAGACTGATAGAAGCAGAGATGAGATGAAGCGAGGAGAAAGGAGGACGGAGGAAGAAGAAAAGTGGAAGGGGAAAGGGAAAAGGAAACACCGATAAAGTGTGTGAAAGAGGGACTGATGTTGAATGTCTTTTTAACCTCAGCAGCGCCTTGTCCACACAGGACTTCTACACCTGAAGTACTTCTATACCTCGCTGTCAATGACTGCTTGGCTCTCATAGTCACCTCCCGAGCCTTACAACTGCCTCTTTTGTTCAGGCGTGTTAGTGAAAAGGTGTAATGTATCGAGAGAAAGAGTAAGAACAAGAAAGAGAGGGAGACGGAGTGCAGTTGAGACCTTCTGAGACTGGAATTCGGGCAGCATGACGCAGGTGGCGCCCACCCAGAGCGGGCACAGCAGCTTGTTAACGATGCCATGCACATGGTGGAGCGGCAAGGTGTGGAGGATGACGTCGTCTTTGGACCACGCCCACTCTGAAACCAGACACTGGACCTGGCGGGGGGGTGTAAGAAGGGGAAGGAAAGAAAGGGAGGGAGTCAGCATCCTCAACCAGTTGCAGATATTGGTCTTGCTATTTTGTGGTGCAGTCAAGTTGGTTTTGTACCTCGTTTCCTACGAGACTGCTGTATTCAAAACTTAATTAGTCATTTCCTGCTGCTTCAAGAATGACTTCTGACAACCGCTGCGAACAGTGAATTTGGTTGCAGTTGGAGAGCATATTAATAACTCAAGATCATTATAATCTAACTGCATTATTATTCTACTGAGACTCCTGTTGACACTCCACGTGGCAGCGTTCGAGCTGTGTGCGTGTGTTGATGTGGTGTTTTCTATGTTCGATCCCTGTGTGCCGGGGTTGGTAGCGTGACTTATCAGTTGGACTTGTAATGTGGTCATTGATTTGGGTTTTACGTTGTTACTTTTGATAATCAGCACCGCTTTCCTTTTAGAAAGTAGTTTTCAGATTGAGATTATTTGTCCGTAGTCCGTGACCCTCTTTCCCCGGTTTATTTTACTGTCACCGCCCTCGTCCCCTGGAAGAAAATGAACAAACATACATCAAAATAGGCTCAGTTCTTTTAGGCTCTATGGATTGTTTGAGTGTTTGATTTGTCACGTTTGTGAAGCCAGTTGTTATTATGCAATACCTTTTAAGTGTTGTCATACAAGGCCGGAGTTGTAAATGGTGAATTGGTGGACTGTTTCTCCTCAGGACTGTTTGGACCTCAGGAATGAAGGACATGAACGTCTACTTTTTTCTAGTAAAGTAAATTATATTTATATACCTGTAGCTCCAAAACAACAATTATGTCTTGTGCAACAAACAACCCCCTCTATCCTATCCTAAGTTGCCAACATTAGATTTGATTATGGAGGGCATGGCCACAGATTGAACTTCATTCTTGTGCTGCTGAAACCACTGATGCTGTTGCTGAGCAGTATACAGGGGAATTGTGTCTGCGTAAAGAGTTTTATGTTTGTGGCTGTGAATATTAAATAATGGAGGAACACAATAAGTATGTGTGTGTCGCAGTAGGCTGAGAAAAAAAATTATAATTTGTACATTGGAGATATAATTAATTGCATTACATTGTCCAGGTATCCTGGTTATTGTGTTCTGTTCACTGAGGTAAGAAAGTATAATAGTCCCTTGTTCATGACCAGTAGAATGTCTACCGCATGCTTCTGAATGTAAATGCAAATGAATTAATTGTATTGTTTTTACATTCACTGGGAGAGAACATTTTGTGGATGTATAAACATTGTCAAAGACAACAAAAACGGTGGAAGTTTGGGATCAGATCATACACTTGGAAGTTATACAGCAGATTTATTTTCCTTGCAAGTTTGCTTCAAGTCTTCATTCACATTAACCTGACAGAGGAGCTTTCTAGGAACTCTGACAACCTGATGTTGTTGCCCTCCACGAAAACAGACAGACTCACTTAATCGTCTGCTCACTCACTTCCCTGGGCCAACCAGAGGCATTTGAAGCTCTGCCTTCTTTCAGATGGATTTCATTTTCCACACTATTGGACATGTAGGTCAATTTCACTTCAAAGAAAAATCTTCAGGAGATCTCTAATGGCATAAATTAGTGATTATTCAGAAAGCTCGAGCGGAACACAAGAGGAAGGAGGCTAATCAGGGAGTCAAATGTCTAAATAACGTGGATATATATGATTGGAGCTATGGCTAGTCACTTCACCACGTGAAACAACAAATGTCATGTTTTAAATAGGCCTACATCAAACTCAGAAAACAAACATGGAAAGCATGAAAAAGATCATGTTAATTTAGCAATTGCGTCAAATTAATTGATTTCTGACTCTGAAGTCAATGATGTCTGAGCTTCCTAAAGCACCTGAACACACCATCAAGGAGGCATTCAGAGCCCCCAAATATCCTGATGACTACAAACACAGTATGTTAGTTAATTGGATATAATACATCTGGAAAACACATAAGTTCAATAACGTCCCTTGAATGAATTTGATATTAACCAACACAGAAACTATTTTGAATATTATTTAAAAATGACAGGGATGTTATCAATTAGGTTAATGATTTTACAGTACTACATAAAGACTATGGTAAACTGTGAAACAGTGTCACGTTTATCTGCCGTAAAGGCTTAGGATAATCTAAAAGATACAAAGAGTTGACTCACAACACACACTGCTCGTTATTTTAAGTCCATAAGCACAAACTGTAGCATCCACTATGTCAGAGCTTTGAACCAATCCTTTTTCACTGTTGATAGACATGTCTTATTAGTCCAACTAGAAGCCAGTGGGGCTCATTCACTAATATCTTCAGAAGCTATTTCTTAAATTTCTTCTTGAGAAAGGTAAGTCTACTTCACTTTCATGGCATGTTCTTCAACCACAGACTAATTCTTACAATGATGAATTCCATCATCCTCGTGAACTGAAAGCGCGTGTGCCAGTCGATCCTAATTAACACAGAGAAACGCTCCGCCAGTCGCCCTGAAAGTGCATGAGACGCTGTGTGCGTCATTGAAAAAGAAAGGTTGAGAGAATTAAGTCAAGAATGCCCAAACGAATGTCGAAAGAGGGTGAAGCAGCGGACTGAAGATCCTAACTAAAGTTTGAAAGTGGTGTTACTTCTGCAGGAAGTAAACGCCAAACCAGCCGTCGTATTTAGTGTCAGCAGAGGATTTTAAATAACTAAGAAAAAGATGCATGGGATGATATCACTCGTTCAGTGCTGAAGTGTTTAATCATGTTTTAAGACTTTGCTTTGTTACAAATATGTCAGCACTCAAGTGTTCTCGAGTGTGCGTACAATCTGCTCTTACCGAAGACCAAATCCCAAAAAAGGAAACATTGTTGAATGCCAGAATCTTCAAGAAAAAGTGGGTTTTAAGAAGACATTTAAGAAGGAAAGTAACTTGCTTTGTCTCCAATGCAATTATGGTTTAGAAGGCAGCATTTACCATGGCGTGGAGGCCTCTGTGTGTATGTAGAACTCCCTTGGGTCTCCCTGTGGTACCACTGGTGTAGATGATCATAGCTGGTCGATCAGCCCAGTCCGTGACGTCTCCCGTCTCCTTCTCTTGGACGTTTGCCCCTTCTGAAGTGCCCAGGTTAGAAGTAGAGGGCAGTGTCAGACATGGCAGCCCCAGCCTCTGTGCCAGCGGCTCAAGCGTTTCAGCATAGGGATGCCCTGCCACCAGCAGTGAACTCTGGGAGTCAGAGATGACGTACTCAAGCTCAGATTCAGGGTGTTTTCGGGAGAGCGGCACTGCCGTCCCTCCACTCATCCAAGCGGCCCACTGTGCCACTGTATAGGAAGCATCATTAGCACACAGGAAGGATACACGTTTCCCTTCCAGACCCCCAAATTCAGAGTTCAGGGCGGTGCTGATTCTACCTGCAAGACCTACGCTGCTGCGGTACAGCTGCTTGTAGCTGTGGCCGCCACTGCTGTCAATGATTGCAAGCTTATCTCCAAATGCTGGGGCTCTTATAAACACGGGCTTCTGGTTGATCCTTGATGATGGTGCTGTAGTCCATCTATGAGCCCCTCTTTGAACCACAGTTCCCAGTAGCCGTTGCCCTGGCTTTGATGGGCTATAAGTATTGTAAAGAGTGGCTTTCCAGTGAGGTAATGTCCACTTCAGAGAGTGGCAGGCAGCAGCAACGCGTCCTGACAGCATGTTTGAGATTTTCAGACCCTCTGGAGTCAGAACCTTCAGACAGCTCCATCCTCAGCCTCTTGCACACTGCTTATATCCGACATCTGAGAGTTAGGAGGGAAATAAAGGCTTAGTTTCATCAACAAGCACACAACGTTTGATCTATCTCTGTATTATTGAATTTGACCAGGTGAGAGTCGCTTTTCCCACCACATTTAACACGAACTCACTACACATGGCTTCAATGTATTGCTTATTCTATCACTTAAAAACATGGTGTGCAGTAAAAGTATTTCTAAACCCTAAGCTATTTTTCAGTATCTTCTTTGAACATGCGGTAGTTATAGTAAAAAGGTAGCTTGTGTGTAAACTTTTAACAAGTATTGTAACGTTATTAAGTGTAACCGCGCCCACTAAAATGAAGTGAAACAATGTTCCAGTTTTATTATTGATTCGTTCGGTGTTCTTTTTGTCATTGTCACGTTACCGGATTCAGTAACGTTACAGCAGGTTAAGCTTAATGCTGACGTTATATTGACATTATGTAACTGACAGCGACAGACCGAAGACAACTCCGATAATGACCCGGGACAGCTGCGAAAAATACGGACAATAAAATCTCCTTTCTACAGCAAATACTACATGAATATTTCTAAAGTAATGCCTGTGTTCCTCTGCACAAACATCTACTGTCATTCATATTCACCTTACCATAAACATAAGCCCCGGTACGTCTTGTAGTGGAGGACGGTGCAACAGCATTACTCTTCCGACATGAAACGATTTGCTTCAATGGTTCCTGCCTCGTAAATTCTGTACACACTGCAACTGACTTTAAAAACATTGTTTTTAATTGTCCAAGAACATTGTGTTTTGTTGTTTTAGTGACGTTTTACTTGCTTTTATTCCACAACATGGAATACTTTAAATACACATATCTGCAGGTGTAAATTATATTGCATTTAGATTTAATTAATTTAAGTATTTTGAACATTCAGCCTTTTTGATATTTTTAAGTTTAAATGTTAGGCTACACATGATCTGTACTTTGTAGGATACTAAATGTCAGAGGTAACACAGTAAGTTAGATCTATTTACTAGTTTAATTACAGGCCTGAGATATTTGCAGGCCACACACAGTGTGCGGTAGCCCTCTGTCGCATTACGCTCCACATGCATGCGTATTCTTTCAACCTCCTCCTGTTTGACGCGAGGAAAGATGGAAGAGACAGCTAGTTTAAGATACATTCATCATTTATTAGGGCTACTAGCATGTCTGGTTGTTGTTATCTGCCATCTTGTGATTCTTAACTCAGCTTGGTGGTTGTTGGAAAGACCCCCCCCCCCCCTTTCATTTTTTTAGGACCTGCAGATCCAGTGGAGAGGCTGCTCACCATGAGCTGAGGACAGGGGATGGGAGAATGCAGTATATATGCAGCTACCACACACAGAGCTGTGTTTGGCTTTAGATCACATGCCAGTCCTACCACTCAGTGTGCCAACTGGCTTGGCTGGCTTCATCATCACAGTGTGCAAGTGGGCACATTCAGCCGCCAGCTGGCAGTCGCGTGCCTCAGATAAGAGAATGGTACAGACATGGCACACGTTCAAAAAGTTTTCACTTCCCTCCCCAAACCCCCTACACTGCAAACGATGATGGCATGTTCCTAACGAAATTGGAGCCTTTGTTTCAGAGAACTCCCCTCCACTCTCAGGAATAGTATCGTCAAAGACCACACGTCCCCATTCGTGGGGAAAACGCTATTCAAGGGGATGCTATGCTACCCCGGCAGCAATGTCATTTCCAGAGACTCCTTTATTTGTCAGCCATTTGCACAGTCTTTAGTCTTTTTTCTTGCAGACGGCAGTGCCGCATTTTCTCAGGATTCAACCTAAAAAAGATTGAACGTCGTCTTCGCTGAAACGCAATAGGGCACAGACGACCCATGTTTTTGGATTTGATTCCTGGAAGTTGGCCATATTTTTTGCCTTGCGTTGTATGGGGACTGGAATCTGAGCAGTTGAAGGAGTTATCTACAGCTACTGGAGACAGCGGAGATGGCTGAAGAGTGGAAGATAATATAGGGCATCACGCATATCACTGTTTGTCAGCAGTGAGAGGACAATACATTGATAAGGAGTTATGGTTACGGTATGGCGAAAACATGATTAGACAGAGTATCCAGCAGAAGCTGGCATTCTGTTGCAATGGCCTGCTGCCAACACGCCATACAGCAACGGACACCTGAAAGGATCCAGCCAGTGATGGGCAGGACGGCCGCGAGCGGGCGCCAATTCCCATCTTGGCAAAGGACTGCGTCTGAGGAAAAGAGAGCGAGGGAAAGAGGGGACCCCCCACAGATCTGTGAGAGAGTCTGAGATGGTAACACAAACCGTGGGGAGTATCCACGCATGTGTCAGGTTGGCATCAATGTGAGAATCTCTTGGCAAGCGCTCCGCTCTCTCCCCTCCCACCCCAGCTCACACACAAACACACTGTTGCCCTGCTTGGAACACATGGTACATCAGCAGCGGCATCTGGCCGCGCTGACTCCTGGCAGCTGCGCTTCGTCTTCGCCAGTTGGGAGTCTTGGCACTGCCACTTCATCAACTACCTGTGGCTCCTCCTGGGTAAAAAGGCGAGCGATGAATTATTCCGAGGCTGCAGCTGCAAAACTTGAATTTCATCCAAGAGATTCACTGTAAACATGTGACAGCACATGCCACCCACATACTAATGCACGGTTGACAACATGGCTTGTATTCTGCGCAGAGGGACTTGTGTGACCGCACGTGATGGCATGGTTCATTTGAGGTGAAAGGTGAAGGATGCTTTGTGATGATTCCCTACGTGATGTATGTCAAACGCAAGTGCTTCCAAAGAGGCTCGGGGAGAAACAACCCATGGACAACTGGAAGCTCTTGGCTTACCCAAAGTGTGTTTTTTCTTCTTTTAAAGCAGCAAATCAACAAAAGCACAGTGAGCAAAAGTGGCAGTAGCATTCAGAAAGGCACTGCATTTTGGGCTCAGTGCTCTTCATCCGGCAGCTTTGGCCCATCCCTTTGTGTTGAGAAATGGCGTTGAAAGATCAAATGAAAAGGCAGCCAAGGATTACACTGAAAGGAATTTTTCCAATGAACAAATGGACGAGTGACCTTTCAACTCTGCAATTATTGGCTCACATTCCATTAACGATGGAGGTTTTGACAACCAAGGACATTTGCCTGAAGTGCCCTGAGTACAATTTAGCTGTGACAGCCTTGTCTGAAGATTACCCCATTACACTTCTTTTTACCTTTTGTCTCGGAATATACCATCTACTGGTCTGGGTGATTCCATTTTGTCACCGAGGTGCATTAAATACCAACTCTTCTCCACCTGTCAAGATACACTCCCAGGGAATAAACCCAAAGCTTTCATTGTAACTCAAATGTCATCTTTCATGCTATCCAGGTTGGATATCCAGGTTGGAATTCAAAACTTGTGTTAGTTTTTAGTTCTAGTATTTTGTTTCAAGAGAAATGTTGGCAAGCTGTTCAAATCTGTCAAAACCTGACTACATCTCTCCCTTACACACACACACACACACACACACACACACACACACACACACACACACACACACACACACACACACACACACACACACACACACGCATACATATTATCTTACATTTTTCTGTGGGTGTTAGTCATCTGACAGTGACCCAGTGGGAGTTTTTTCTCCATCTGTGTCGGTCTGACCCATTTTAGCCCTCGGCCACGTCCAACTGTTCCGTTTCCCAAACACATGTGCGGTGGCAGGGGGATAAGCGATCCGTCGCCGCGCCTGACCTGCAGACACACACTGCAGATATGACACTGGACCCTGCTTTCCTGTCTGTCTGCTTCCCACAGCATATGTCATCATCAACAGTGGCCCAGAGGATTCACACCTTAGTGATTTGACGAAACAATACTGCTGCCTCTCCTGAGTCAAGAATGTCTGTCTGTTGTCAATTTGATTATCAGACAAAGTGGATTTTAGAAAATGTTAGATCATGTGTTGTATTTTAGTTGTTATTATGTCAATGCACTGTATGTGTTGACTGTTAGACAACATGCGCAGTCGTCGTGACTCCGCATCTCTAATTCAGTATTCACCCGTATTTCTTTTGTTCCTACAGGCCGGCCTACGTATGATTGGTCACTTGACTTGGTGGAGAGACTGGCTGCAGATTTGTCCAGATCATAACACATGCCAGTGAGGGCAGAATAGGCCGACCATACCATTGTTTTTTTCCCAAGTGGTCCAAGTTGGCAGATGAGATAGTATCACTGCACAGAGCCAGGACCCACTGGGGACTGTGGGGTGTGAGGCACATATGGGCAAACAGGCTGCTGATGAGCTGCTTACACGAGCCTCTCATCACGGCCTTCGAGAGAGATATCTCCACTGGAGGATTTGAAGTGGCTATATGCTGTGGGTCTGCTTTGTTTGGGTTGGCACAGGATACTAACTGTAGAGAGCAGACATGTTTGTTTGCAGAGATGCTCTCCCTTTATATTTCATACAAATCCATTGGGGACAAACACTGTATATCAATTAAGGTTATATGAAGATGCCTGCAACTTGTTATTGTAATTTACACGTTCTCTGAATAACTGAGGCAGACGGCACGGTCAAATGGACGGAATGAAGTTGATTTACTGTAGTCTTAAGGTAACTCACACTGAATAAATGATATCCAACTTCCTGACCTACTGGCTGTAGTTTCAGATCGCTGCAGATTTTTTAAATGGCTTTCCACTAATGCCTTATTGATTCTCCTATTTCCCTTTTAACTCACACACATGAAAATGGAAACTCTTCTGCCAGACAGGCGATCAGGACTTCCGCTCTTCCGTCTAATTCAGCGCACTGACTCTGTCCTGCATCCTCAACAATATGCTGCCTCTGGACAGCAGAAGGTTTATAGCATGACATCCAAACAAGCAGGCCAATGTTACAACCAGATGTCAAGTGAAATATTTAGATCTTCCGTCTTCTATCAAGCATGTTTATGATACAGCTTGGATAAAAACAGGTACTCTGAGTTCACATCAGGATGTGGTTGTTTCTTATCCCTCTGAAAGCCTTGTAAATGTCTGTTGAGCTTATGTTGACATGGAAGGGGAAAAAAATGGACATTTTCCATACATCATCAATTTATTTCTTCTGCCATGCAAAAAAAACTTGGCAGGCATCTTCCTTGTTCCATCATCTGCAAACATGCACAAACTACAGGCAGGCACAAGCACTCATACACATTCATAAACACACACACACACACACACACACAAACTGAGTCTGCCAGGCTGCTTGGGTGGCGTGTTGTTCTCTGGGAGACGGTGCCATATGTTGTCTAGCCTCCCAGGGAGAGCAGAGCCTAGCGCTGCACTGTTGTCCTGACTCTAAGGGAAGCCCAGTGCTGTATAACACCTCGGCCCTATACTCTACCTATTTATGTGGATTTTGTAATTTGACCTTGCAGTGCATGCACCCAGTGTGGTATTGAATGAATGTCTATCTTTTTGTTGAACTAAACTAAGTGTTTAGAAAAAACACATTTTCTAAAGGTAGAAATGATCCAGATTTTACTTAAGATAGAAATGTGTATTTTTATTCGTTAACCTTCACCCACACTTGGGGACGACATATTGAGGAACTAAGCGCGCTCTTTTAAGGGTGCTAACACTTTGTGTGTTTGTTTTCTTTTCTTTTTTTCAAAGGAAGAAGGAATATGTGCAAACATACTGTAAATGTTTGTGTGCACTTAGTCCCCGGCGTCCTCGCCTTGTTGGACGATAGGAAGTGCTACTGGCAGTGCAGCGTGCACATTTCTGTCAAACTGTAAACAAGTAAAGAGCCGTTGAGAAGGATTCTAGACAAAGGCTAACCTTGCAGTGAAAGGACCAGACAATGCCTTTGCACACCTGCAGATAAGAAGTCTTGAAAAATGAATTACAGCCAGGCAAGGTGAAAAAAAGCTTTTGTTCACTTGTGCCATCTTAGGTATTGTAGAGCCCTTGGATTTGAGATTTCTTGGATTTCTTATCATTTTTAAGAGAATGAGAGAAAAGAGGAAAGTCGTAGAGTGCAGAACGATTAAATACGTGTGTTTGGATACCTCTGGTCAGGAGTGCGGGGAGGTGATGGGTGTGTTTGCTGAGAAGGGGTTTGAAGAAAAGAGTGGGTGTAAAGAGTGTGTTTGTGCATTTACTTGAGGGGCAGGGGATGCATGTTCAGAATTTATCTTATCTGTGTGTTCATTACTACTTTGCATTTCAGGCAGAGAGCTTGGGTGCTCCACTAAATCGCAGCAAGGATTGTTAGACACGCGTGTTATTAATTTTTTCAGGGTCCCTGTGGCGTCTGTATGAATCTTAATGCTGCTGACTGGGCTGCAGCTCTATCGACTTTCTTTAAAATATGAAGAAGCTTTGCTGGAAGCGCCTGGGGTCATTAGCTGAAGAGTCGGCGCAAATCCCTCACCGAGGCTGCTCTGGCTTCGCCATGTTAAATGTGCTCTTAAAATATTCATAATCATACTCTTGCCTGCACACATGCACTCTCTCTCGCTCTCGCACACACACACACACACACACACACACACACACACACACACACACACACACACACACACACACAGACAATGCACCAGGGACATTAGGGGATCAATATTAAAATGTATTCCTGTTTTGGTGTGCGGTTAATTAGCTGCGGTTCTTTTAAACCATGAAGTTTGAGAAGAGATTAACAGTATCTTTTTGTACACAAGCTAATATTTACTCCTGCTCCATCCGTGCGGGCATAGATGAAATGCACATCAGTGGATGTTGACATATGGAAACCACAGAAAACAGGGATTTTTATTTTGGACTGTTCTTTAATATTTTACAAAAGCGTTTTAGTATCATATTATGATGAGTGAAATATGCATTGCCTTCTGTTTCACAGACACACTGTGACTTTTTCTACTCTGCTTTAATTTATATATGTTCATGTTTCTATAATTCAGTAGGATTTGCATAAACTTTGCATGAAATGTTCTCAAACTGGCATTTCATCCACTGTAATGAAATGGTGAAATCATACGTTTCCAGTTGGTTTACTCCATTGTCTCCTACATGTTTATTGTCTATTCATTTTTGTGTATTGCCCTATGTGATCTGTGGGAGTTTGTAGGGTATATGGTGACTTCAGGCAAAACAAGGGGGCCTTTTTAAAGCCTTTTTGAGCACTGTGACTCTTCGTAGCAGCTAAGGATGAGTAATAACTCTGTAGTTCAGAGACTGATGTAACGCGAGTCAGCAGTTGTGATTGTTACAAGTGTACATATATGCTGTACACACGTGTTTTGAGTGCTGTCTGGTTCCTCTTTGAGAACACAGGCTCCTTGCAGCACTCTGCTCTGGCTTTCGTGATCTAACCCCCGGTCTTCCCTTCCTACAGTTTTTGATGGAGGAGTCTAATATTCCTGGCAAAACCGAGGTGAACGCAACAAACAGTCACATTATAGTACTATCCAGGTCTGGTTACTGATAAATGCATTGTTTGTTGTAAGAGCATTTCCGTACAATGATTTTATTCTTGATCTAACCTTTATTTATCCAGAGAGTACAATATCAAAGAGAAATGATTTATAAAGAAATGATCAGTAACGCTTGTATCAAGACGTTTTCAGAGGTTTTTTTAGAGACAATAAATTTATGACGGAGATCCATATGCAGGACAACTTCCCTAGCCGAGGCAGGTTCATCAGAACAGCAAGGAGTGCAATAAATGCATTTTGACAGATTTGTGGTTTTGGAGGCCGGTGCTGATATTTGTGCCAATAATCCTTTTCAAGCAAAACAAGATTCTTGCAGTGAGCAATACTGTATCTTTTTTTGGCAGCAGTTATTTGCACAATACTGTACCAACTTAAGTACATGTACCTTAACATTACTGACATTTTACTCGATTACAGGTAAATCTAATGAGCAGAACTCAATTGTAAAGCTTTGTTAAAGTCTATAGAGAAATGGGGTGCCCTGATGTTAGGGGTTTCAGACACCATGAATTGCAAGTGCCAGGTTTGAGTCAAGGCTGGGGACTTTTATTGCGTTCCATTCCCTATTTTTATTTTTTTTTTATTTTCCTGGCACTGTCTCTAAAAAATGTCCACCAAATACTTTACAGCAGGCAGGGGGAGAGATCACAAGAGATATTTGAATTCAGAGTCAGTACAAATTAAACAATAAAACATTTCATGAATAAGTAAATATTTGATGCGTGACAATATAATCAAGTTTGTGCATTTACAGATTATTTTTTGAAGCTATTTGTCTGACATTAACCTGATATATTTGTAAAGGGACAACCTGTGTGATCCTATGACTTTCATGATTCAGCACTTTATCATCAACTTATCACATCACTCTCAATTTAAGTAAGCTCCGTAAGGACTGCCCTTACTTATCTAAAAGCAGCAGCAGTAATCAGTCCAGTGTGATCTGAGACATTTTGATAATAAACCTTCAATACCCATAATGCCCCTGGCAATAAAAAATGGCAATTGTGTCATACGCGCTGTCCCGTGGTTGGTTGTAGTAATTGATGCAGTAAAGAGATCTTAACTGAACTAATCATTAGCTGAACATGACCGTGCTATTTTTACCCCAGGGTAATTTGAACAGGAGTTAAGTTACGGCCCATCAAAGGACTCCAACATGTGCGGGACAGGTGCTGCGATGGAGACCAGGCCAAAACAATCACATCGCCACAGAAAAGGACGGCCTGTCTAATTGGTGCCTGTTTGTGTGGCATGCTGCTGGACAATGGATCGGGGCTGGCAGATGTATCAGGAGGCGAATGATACACACCAATCCACTGAGAACAATACCACAGGAACAATGGGAGCAGGCAAGCGCACGTGTCGGCTTGTGTGTGTGTGTGTGTGTGTGCCCAGAGACAGACACAAAGATAGGAAGAGGGTGGGAGCAAGAGAGAAAGTGAGAGGATTCATGAGTCCATAAGTTACTCATTCTTAATATTCTTTCCTGTAAGTGAGAATTAGCACAGAAGTACTGGTATTCAAAGTAAGTATTTCCTTTTGGAGGGACTCTCAGAGCCACAATGTTTTAAAAAGAAATACTATACTTACCATACTAATAATATGAACTAGGCTACATAATGACTGGGTTCTTAACTCCTAATCCATCATGTTTTTATATTTGTAGGTATTGTGCAAACACTAATAAAGACAGAAAAATACTTTCTACTGCAGCATATAAAAGCTGCAGTTACCTGTAACCTTTAATAATTTCACAAGACATGAAAACTACTAAATAGCATATGAGTGCAATGCAGTAGTACGCTCTAGCAGCTCCTGGACCAGCTACTCCATTACAATGCTTGTAACAAATTAAAACATTAATATTTAACAACTTGGAAGGAATCAGTCTTTTGAATGAGTCATTTTACTGTAATACATTAGTTTAATTTACGGCTAACATTCCTTACTTTTCCTCAAGTTTGAATGAGTATTTTTAATGGATTCCTTGTATGGTGTTTCTATTTCAGCTTGAAGGCTATGAATAATGTTGTTCACCACTGAATACCTGTTTATTGATATTTTGGCGACTAATATGATGTTGTTTGTCTTCAATCAAAGTGATGTTGCCTTTATAGCAATAGTTGTTAAAGACCTGACGAGATAAAACTGTATTTTCAGTATTTCACAACATATAAAAGGAAAAAAACAATCAAACAGACAGAAAATAAACAATCTTTTTTGTTTTCTATCTTGATAATTATCCTGTGAACCCATTGGGGGATCTTGACCGTTAGGTTTGGGAACCCCTGCTGTAGTTAACCTCAGATTCAAGACTAGTGTCACTGCAGCAAAACATGAATGCATCTTGTAGTCGAGGCGTTAAAGGATGTTTTTTATCCTTTAACATTTAACTTTCATGAAGGAAAAGGCTTCATCATGATATTACTCAAGATATTCTGCCCCACCGCCCTTTCCAGTGGTATGTATTGATCTGTGTGTAGCTTAATGTTGGTCTTTATGGCTACACTGCGGTTAGACAAGCCAGTAGGAAAACTACTTACTCCAGCCCACCGTTATAACTGAATCAATCCATTAGGTGAGTATTGAAACTGTGGTTACTTTCCACAACATGTAGTGATTATATATGGCTGAAAATTGAATTATTAAAAATGCAATTCAGTTATGAGCAGCATGTAAAAACCAAGATAGAGATGGATGTTTTCCTCGGGCCACAATGCATTACATCTATACATTAAATTGAAAATGTGATCCACGAGGGGCATGAGACGCAATTACAGGCCGTTAAAAAACAGTCGGGCATGAAATAAAAGTGTGTGTGTGTGTGTGAGAGAGAGAAAGAGAAGCAGTGTGTGTGTGTGTGTGTCCCTGGGAAAGTGACTGCTGTTTGGCTTGGCCCCCTGTCCCCTCTTCCAAAAGACTGTGAAATCAGGAATTAAACGCTTCACCATCGTGAAGCAATTCAGCCTGATACGTCTTCCTCCCTTGTAATTGTTTGTTTATTGGACCCTTTTCAAAAGCAATATTGTGAGGGTCTCTGCAGGCTCTGGGAGCCAGCTTGTATAGTGGAGGAAGGTCACACCGCGTCAGTTAACATAAGTGGACAGATAGCAAGGACATGAAGAAAGAAAAAAAAAAGTAGAAGAAACAAGAAGACATGAGAAAAATACATATTTTATGGAATTCAAACACATTTAAATAGAATTTGTATTTGTATATAATCCACATATTCTGCATACTTTGTAAGCATTGCTGTGTGTGTGGCTTAATGAGAAGGCAGATACAGGTGACCTGACCAGTACTAACAAGCTGCTGAGGTGGTGGCAGCACAGACCACATCACTAACTGACCACAGGGGTCACGACCGAAGAGACCTTTTCACCTTTTACTTCTGTGGTCCATTGTCCACTTCTATTCTAGTCCATTTGCTCTTCCTTGCTCCTCTTTTGTTCACAGTTTTGCACAAGGGGGAAAAAACATGGCCGTGCATAACATTTAAGTTAATGAGATGAGAGAGAGAGAGAGAGAGAGAGAGAGAGAGAGAGAGAGAGAGAGAGAGAGAGGAGACATTAAAGCAAAGAGATACAGTGGCCTGATGATTCAAGGCAGAAGGCCAGCTGAAGGCCGAAGCAGCAGGAATGTGAAGCTGAGGACTGTTGTTTAAAGTTGCAACGTCAGTTTGCGTTAGTATTTTGATAAAAACATGACGTTGTAGACTCACTGCAGTGTGCGACTAAAGATTGTTCCCCAGGAAGGGAACATAGAACAATTATTGATAAATTGTGTTGTATTGGGACATTAAAATATCAATCAGACATCATTACTCATCATTTGTTATTGTGACTTTGAAGAAATAATGAACATCAATTGATTTTGATGAATTTTGACATGTAATAGCTACTAATAAGATTTACAAGACTTAAGTTCTCTTCAACTTCAGTAAACAATGGCAGTGTGACAGTGTGCCAGCATGCACACTGTTGAGGCTAACTCTCAAGCCCCACAGAGAGAAGGCTGGAGCACACGTGTCCGCTGCTTTGTGCCGTCATCACACGCTGCAATAATAACGCTACCAAAACTGGTTTACAATTATAAGGAATTTAATTCCACTGATGCAAGTACGATTACAGTTAAACATTGGAGTACATACTCCTATGAAATATTAAAACAATAAAACCCCATTTGCAAAAACCTCAACTCAGCTCCTCAGGTGAAAAACACGTCCGTCGTCCGAGGGGCATGACACAGAGAGAGGAAAAAAGACTTGAAATTAAACCTCCCACCTCTGTTCGAAACACCTCCTCTTCCATTTATCCCGATTCCTATTGGCTAACTTCCAGGAGTGTATTCGGCTGTCTGCCCCTGAGTCTACTAACACATTCAATGACTGTCAGTTACGTTTTAACCCCTTCTATAATAATCCTTCAGTATGAAAGTTAAACTTCTGCAACTTGGCAGAAGCTTCATGTCTTTTAGCTACTATTCCTACATCACTTTATGTTTATCTTAATTATGCATTCCCAAAACCCTTATGATTATGACTAATTATGAATTATTAATTATGAATTATTAAACACTTTTATTATATCTACTAACTACAGTTTTTTGCTCAAATTTCTTACAACACGATATTAATTTGATGATTTACACCTGCGCAGTTTGGCAGATATCTTATCAGTATCAATATATTGATGATCATATCTTAGTAATTGCACTAAATATATTAATATTACTTGTTATGCAGAGTGAGCCCTTTCAAAGTGTTGTCATATACTTTGTTTTGATTGTATTATTATTGATGCATAAAAATGTAAAGATCATGGTAATGTTGTTGCTGGTCAAAGTGGAGCTATAGTATAACTATTTTATATACTGTTGGCGTGGTTAGCTGAATCTATAACAATGCATTATTTTATAAGATTAAGAAACCTGAATGTTTAAAGAAACTAATTAAAGTGGAGTGATGACAATATTTCACTCTGAAATCTAGTGGAGTAGAAGTAAAAAGAATAAAAAATAAAATAAAAAAGTTAAGTCTCAAAAGTCCAATTAGGTGTAGAGTAAATGTACACCGTCAGTTCTGACGGAAGAGCAGTTTTGATTCAGCGTCATTCTTGAATTGTTGAATGCAGATATTTCTTGAAGCAGAAGAATGCACTCAACTGGCATCCTTTGTGACTGATGCATCAATGTGAGGCATGAAACATTAAACCCCCAATAAATAGACAGATAGACAGACATGAGCTCGTGACAGCTGCAGAGTCTAAGAGCAGGTGTGATGGATAGAAGAGACTAATTTAGCCGTACACTTGTGGTGCTAACAAGACCTCCACTATGTGCTCACACACACACACACACACACACACACCTACACACACACACACACACACACACACACACACACACACACACACACGACATAGTACCAATTCTGGTTGTGTGTGTGTGTGTGTGTGTGTATCTAGGCCCACGTACCATATGGACTCACCTAGACACCTATCAATAGAAGGTAGAGAAGAATGGCAATGACGTGTGATGAATAATTCAACTTTGGCAGCAAGTTCTCCTGAACCTTCACAGAGAGAGAGCGAATTTGTCCGACTACAAACAACAATCTTTTAGCAGACCTGCGAACAGCGGTTTTCTTTTCAAGCAATATTTTTACATACATATAAAACTCTAGGTACATTTGAAAGTAATTTACTGTGATATCTGTAATAGTTATTTTAGCATCTATATTATTATTACACTACAGTGACTAATCAAGCAGAAACCTTTTGTAAGGCAGATGATTGTCACTCGCTAGCATATAAACAATTATGAAACATGTTTGCTAAACACAATGATCACCAAACTGTTGTCAGTATGCCAGGAATAATTAACATGCTCTTTGCTTTGTTTTCTCTCTTTCAACCAAATATGTCCCCTATGATAGAACAAAATGTGTATTGAGTTTTTAGAGAAACCAACAAACTACATATAGGACAAAGCGATCTCCCTCTAATGTCCCATACTATTTAGGTCAGTCACGTCTCCTGTGTAGCATCACTCTCATACAAGCAATTAAATAACCATCAGTAAACTAACAAGTGCAAGGTTGCACACAATATAGCTCTGTAGGTAGAGCGCAAACTGTTACATCAAACTCAGTTCACGAGTAAATGAAAAAATAAAAATAAAACAAAAGGCCCGTGAATGGAATCCATATTCATTCTTTGTCAGTTCACGACAATCCAAAGCCACACAATGCATGCTAATGAGTTGCCATTGTTTGAAGCATGAGCCATGGAAATGAGAACACACTGAGCTGCGACGTGTGAGATGAGGGTGACATCAGATAGAGGAAACAGACAGAGAGCAGGAGACTGAGCCCCGGGGCCCCGAGATCTCACCACAGCAGAGATGTAGAGCAGGGAGGACAAGGTGTTGCTGCAAACTATGCTACTGTGTGCAATATGTGTGTGTGTGTGTGTGTGTGTGTGAGAGGGGTTAGCTGTGGAAGGCAGATGTCCAGACCTCTCAGCTCCACCCCCACTATGGGACCACCTGTTGGATCGAGGCCATCTGGAGCGTGGGCCATCTTTTCGGACTGATAGTGCGAGGGCCTGACCCAGCATGCTAACCAATGACACATGATCACATGACAGGAAACGTCCCGCGTGTCTCGTGCTCGTCCTTCTGTCTGTGTGTTCGTTTTATTCTGTCCACTTGTGTCTGCATCTTTCTCAATGTGTCTTTTTCTGGCTGTTTATCCGTAAACTGAATGAAATGTATAATAGGCATGAAAATCAAAAATGAAAAAAGAATAATCATAATCAGAAGCAATATCCCCCCGAGCAAGTACACTGTAAACATAGAGATGGTGTTGGAAAATAAAATAAAATGTGAAGGAAATTGTTGTCCCAGTAGTGGTGCATGACTGTGTGCATGACAAAACTCCACCAATTCTTTGAAATTATTTAAATGACTACCAAACCTAAACAATTAAAATAATATAAAAGTCCTGGATTAATGTCCCCTATCAATGTAGAAAAAAGAGCATCCAATTGTTTCAGTTGTTATAGTCAGTTCAATTATCATGGTTCTCTGCCAATCTGGCTTTTTCCTCAAAAGGCCATTTTTGGGGAAGACATTTTGATAAGTCACAGAAGGAAAAAGCACAGGTGTATATCATCAACATTTGTCCTTATCCCAACCTCAATGAAAGTTCACATATTTTATTCCTGACATTATTTGTTTCACATTTTTCTGTTTTTCTTTCACCTTGACATTTTAAAGCAGGAAGGCATTCATATTTTTCTTTATGGTCTGTTTTCATCCAATTTCATCCAAAGGACCGTTTTCTGGCACTTAACCTTCACACTCCCAATCAGAGAGAGGGGATATTGACAGCGTGTGAAGATTACAGAGACGTCACCCAGACAGAAGGATCTACTGTGATTCTGCAACAACCGGCCTAATGGGTGAAAGAGAAGTGTTAAAAAGGGAGGTGTGCATCCTCCAAACAGCTGTGCTGGCACTATGTCGGTAACTCAGGTGGGAAGGTGTGCGATTGCGTCGATTTTGAGAACTCAACCTGTTAACATCAAACCTCTGTGGTAGCACGCTTTTTGCTGTAACTGAGAAAATCACTGTAGAAAACATTGGATTTGGATATTCTGCTGTATAAACAGATGCAATTAAATATATTGAGCATAATTATCACATTTTTGCCTTGAGAAGAATTACATCGACTGACAAACCTCTTTTTATTTGAGTGCGATGATTTAAAAAAAAAAATAAACATTATAGTCATGCACATTTCCTTCGATTATTGATTTAAAGAACTGTTCTGGGTTAAAAGTCTGTAACCTTGAAGGAATAGTTCAACATTTTGGGAAATAAGCTTATTCCCTTTTGTGTCGAGAGTTAAAATCAGCTGCTGGCTGTAGCTCCGTAGATGTGATCGCTCTGAAAAAAGTAAGGACGCTTATTTTCCAAACTGTCAAACCATTTAAAAAACAAACAAACACTGTGTAGAAAGAAATAAACAAAAATTCTTTCCTCAGATACCCATTTTCTTTCTTCTTAAAATTGTATTTTTTATAGTGCAACAGCATGTTGCCTGATAAACCTATATGTACTTTATATGACTAATTCAAAGTCATATATCTAACGAATGTACTCTGTTCTGTTTTCATATACACAGAATGTTCTTCCCTCTTGGAGTACTTCCTTGTGGAGACTGAAACTTTAGCAGCTTTTTACAGCTACTACATTATTGCCAGACTGTTGGGGACTCTGATGAGTAAAAAATACCTTTTTGGTCAAAGGCTCTTTTAATTTGGCATCCCTGCCGAGAAGGTTTGAACACCATTCACATCACTGTCAAAAATAAAACCAGATGTTAGGCTACATGAATACCTTGTGAACAATGGCAAGCAATTTGAATGATGTGCCAGAAAAATCGCCACGGCTCTAAAAGAAAAAGGGTTACGTTTTATAAAAAATGTTTTATAAAAATGTTTTATAAGGTAGAGCTCAAAAGAGTTGAGCATTAAGCATGACTAAAAAGAGGGTTTTGTTTTGTGATAGGCTCGCAATTATGTGGAATACATATTTTGATTTATTGCTGGAGAGTTGACAAACACAATGGTATCATCTTGTCTGCTCTTACTCTGCACTAGTTATCCGCACAGTAAACCATACCCCCATGGGATGCACAATAGCAGGACTATAATGTGTCAAAGCAATATAACAGCTGAAGATCTTGTTCTGGGAGGAAATTAGCCTGATGTGAGAGATCACGGATCTCCACGATCAGTTCGTATTACTTGATAAATGTTCCATTACCAAAACAAGGGCGGTGCTGGACATATGCTGGGTATAAAATTCACAGAGGATGGAAAGGGGCCTCCAAAGGACCCGTATTCAGCTCAAAGTTCTGCACAGGGTTGATTTTTCTAAAGCCTGGTTGTCTGAAATGTTTCTAGCGGTAGAGGACAGGTGTGACAGATCTCAGACATCTCCATGCTTTAGTCGCATGTTCCATTCATGCTCAAAGTTATGTCGAGACTATGTCCAAAAAGGATTACAATTAAAAACTGCCCTTTTATCCCAATATGTGGAAGCCCCACGGGACTGTTCACCTCTAACCAGGTAGACACTTAAACCTTCATATTGCTATTAGCACGACGCCGTCTTCTACTCCACTGGAACTCTACTCGAGCACCGTCCATCTCTCATCCCTCATTGTCTAAAACTAGACAACTAACTCGAGGAATTGTTTTAGAAAATGGCAACTCTTAATAACATGCTTCACTGCACTGAAGGCACTGCCAGACTAAACCTCTAGCCCTGCTCGTTCTCTCCTTTTCATTATTTTACTATCATTCTTTTTTGGTTGCATTGTTTCATTATTGCTTCTTTGACATTCAGAGTTTGTTAAGATGTGCAAGGGATACGTTCAGCTGTGAGCAATCTTCTACTTCTTGTGGTTGTGGGTGAAGGGTCGGTTACGCAACTGCAAATGATGCTGAAAATTGTTTTGTATATTTCTGGTAGCCTGACTAACCGGATGTAGACTGCGGGTATAAGCCTGTCATTTTTCACGAGGCATTCGTCTCCTCTTCCGCTGTCTGCATTCTCTATTCTGCAAGGCAACTGCCGCTGCGTCCTGTGCTTGGCGCCGCCCAAGACGATTGTGATTGGTTTCAAGGAAATACAAACACGCAAGAACGTTTTCTCCCCCTATAGCAGAATGGTGACGTGTGTAGCCAGACCATTCTGGAGATAGGCCATGCAATGCAGGACTATATTTTTGGTCACACAATACTATGGTCCTCTAGATCTCCCTTGGACACTGAGGCTAAGGGGAAATAATAAGGATTTCTATAATAGCACTGCTGAGTCACGGCCAGTGTGTCATAATATTCACATATGCGCTTAAGTGTTAGAGTGTGCAAGCATATGTCTCTGTGTGTAGCACGCCTGCAAGTGTACCGTACATATTTTTTGTGTGTGTCCGACTCAAGCCTGTGTGTTCATTATCGTTCGTCTATTTCGGGGTCATATTTGATAAGCCCTTGAGTGATGTGGCAAGATGAAGTGACAGTTTGTCAGAAAGCGGGTCATGGGGCAGTCGCTGTGTAGGCGGTCCTCTGCGCCCGTGTACCGGGTATAATTCGGCACTCATTACCATATCAGTCAATTACCAACAACCACTCTGGGTGCTTTCTCTCAGGAATCTGCCCTTCTGGACACCAGTTCTGAAGAAGGACAGATTTTTTTCTCCTGGCTGCAGAAGTAATTATTTTCCCTGTCTCGCTCCCTCCTTCCCCTTATTATGATTGCTACTGGTAAAACAATGGCTTAGGTTTTGTTTTGTTGTGTTGCTGCGGGCACCATCTGTGGTGGTGAGGGGGAGGCACAACAATACCCGTCCATATGGTCAGGGCATCAGCAGCGGGCTGTATCTGCTCATCAAGTCCTGTCATTGTCATCAGCCACTCTGCTCATACACTAGTCCATGTTCATCTGTCACACTCGCACACAGACACGGGACTGACACAGCAAGATGTGGCCGTATACTTATTTATGAGGAGAAGATGGGCTTGGATGAGCAGCTGTCTCGTTGAAGCATGTATAAATGTTATTTTATGAAACATTGTACAGAAATTGTCACTGGAGTCACATTGTTTTGCCTGATTATGAGTCATCTTGCTATGAGTCATCACTGTGATCCTTCAAAAATCTTATGAGAGGAAAAATAAGTCTTTGCAGGCAATTTCTGCTTTTTCACTTGTGTAATGTGGTGTGATTTTAATATCTAATGATCAGTTTTCATCTGCACCAATGAAATAATTTGCAACCTCAACATCTATCAATCCCGACCCGCAATCGTTGATTGGTGTTGGGAGCTTGGGGCTTTTTTAAACATACCCATCTGCTGTCTCGCACCTCCTAATCTGCAACACAGAGCACGCGCACACACACACACACACACACACACACACACACACACACACACACACACACACACACACACACACACACACACACACACACACACACACACACACTCTTTCCCTTTAACTTTGAATTTGTATATTTACCCGTCAAGGATTGGTAGACAATGAAGATTAATATAAATTGCATGAGATCTATCTTCATATTTATTCATTTGCGCCTTACTGTAAAGGACCAAATCTGTGAAATTCCTCCAGGTGAGAGGCAAGGCTCTGGCTGTGCTCATCAAGATAACTATTCTAATATTGGTATTAGATCCAACATACCAAAATAAGTATGTTATATTGAAAGAGGACATGAGGACATGGGCTTGGGGAGAAACAGATTATGTGAGAGAGATCTAAAAGCGATAAAAAGGCAGAGATAGAGAGAGAGAGCGAAGGAGGGGAAGGGAAGGACAAAGCCGAAGGCGTGTGAAAGCTGAGATAACCGGTTATCCCTGCATCATCACAGTCTACGTTTAGCTTCGTCTGCCTAGCGCCATATCTTTACCCATCTTCCAGTCTCACCAAATAATAGAAAACTTGAAGCAAAGCCCATGTGACTGTGGTTTTTAATTGGTCTTCAGAATCCATAATTAACACAGCGCCTTAACGTGCAGACAACAAACTGCCTGCCATTACATTTCAAATTGCTCTCGCATTTTTGCATCTAACTCTTCGCAATGAGGAAAATGACGAGTTCATGAGCATTTATTCCACTCCCCGCCGGATTCAGGATTGGTTAATTTGGTGCGGTGTCTGATTCGTCGATTTGCTTCGAGTCCATTTTCTATAAAGGAAATAAATAAAAGTAAAGGAAGTCTATATAGAAGTGAATGCAGTGGTGTCAGGACTTGAAGGGAACGCTAATAGATTGGGGGGAAACAAATGGTCTGTAAGCTGAATATCAATGGGCTTGTTATGAGGAAATGAAGAGGGGTTATATAAATCTGGCCTGTTTACTTTGGCTGGCTTGTCTTGCTCTTATAAGCAGGGAGGTCCGTATAGACAGGCTAATACTCAGATCACAGGGATTAGGATATTGTTTACTGGATCAACTGAACAATAGGAAGGGGAGCTCTCCTCTCTGCTCTCTATCTCTGTTTTGCCTCAGGTGGTGTAGGAGACTGCCAAATAGCCACATCTCTCCTTCAAACCAACACTCCTCACCCTCCTGACCTCACCCTTCCTGTCTTTCACCTTCTGTTCCTGTCCTCTTGCGTCCCCTCCAATCTGTCCCCTCCTCCTCCGCAGTCAGGGACGATTTCTGGGGCTGCTTGTCCTGCTTGTTGTTGTAGACCAATCATCCTGCAGAGCTGTTTGCCCTCTGGTCACCTGGCCCCGCACCGCAGCAGAGGGGATTTCGGGGCTGACAGTTGCCCCTGGCGAAGCTAAAACAGACTGAGGGACAAAGTGGGTGATGGGACAGGAGGGAGGAGGGGGTAGGGTTGCATGGCTGCCTCAGTCAGTTTCAGCCCTGGGAGACAGCTGGACCCCCTCTAACCTCCTGGTTTGAGGGGGTCAGCAGCCATAAGGATCAAATCCTTGGCCTGGAACATGACCAGCGTCTACGGGATTTGGCCCGGAGAGAGGCCTTGGTACCAAAACCCAATTACTGCAGATCAGAAAACAGCCTGGACTACAGCCCTGTGGGTCACTATTTCATCGACACAGATACGTTTTTGTCGTTTGCAATGGTGATAATTAACATCTAACTACTACGACTGTATAAACAGAAAAATATAACCTGAACAATTTTAAGGAATGAAAGAAAAAAGGGAGGAAGGAAGTCAAGGAAGAGGGGGGAAAGAAAAAAGGAACACAAACCAATGCCCATAAAACTTTCCTTTCTTATAGTATCCAACTTTCTAAAAGTGCAGCACACGCTTGGCAGCTGTGTTTTGCATCTGTGATTGTCTTACACATATTTCCTTTTTATCAAATTGCATGAAAGGTGTAATTATGTCGGCCTCCTTGAAATATCCCCGGCGTGTTCGCTCATGGTCGTGTGGTGCTCAGCACATATAATTTAATTTGAATTCATTACTCCCCCTCCTGTCAGTTAATATATTCATGACTTCCAATTCCCTCAGAGCTGTCCCACCACCTGGAGTGTCCTCCCTCATCTGTGTCACTCCCCCCACCTCTTCCTCCCCCATCCGTCCTACTCCTCACCCCTCCTGGCCCTGTGGGATCCCTGGGGGCCCATGAAGGGGTGTTAGGGCCAGGGTCACAGAGGCTGGGGGGCCCGCTGTCATTAGGGTGCAGTGGAATGTGTTAGCAGGGACCAGCTGGGACCAGCCAGCTCTGTCCCGGCCCTTTCTCTGCTGGTGCTGCTGGTGTTTGTGTGTGTGTGTGTGTGTGTCTACTGTATATGTGTGTGTGGTGGTGGGGAGTTGGTAACGCCCGCAAATGGCAGGCAGAGGTGGGTGTTCACACTGCTGAACTCAGCGTTCTTCTGCATCATCTTCTGTTGTTGTTCAATTAAACAAAGATAAAACAGAAGTAATTGTTTTTGGTACCAAGGACGAACAATTGAAAATCACCGCTCAGCTTCAGTCACTGATGTTAAAACCCACAAACCAAGCCAGAAATCTAGGTGTAGTTATGGATTCAGACCTCAACCTGAACAGCCATATCAAGACAATTACAAAATCAGCCTACTATCACCTGAAGAATATATCAAGGATTAGAGGATTTATGTCTCAACAGGATTTGGAAAAACTTGTCCACGCATTTATCTTCAGCAGACTGGACTACTGTAACGGTGTGTTTACAGGTCTCTGTAAAAAGTCCGTCAGAAAGCTGCAGCTGATTCAGAACGCTGCAGCTCGAGTCCTCACTAAGACCAGGAGGGTGGATCACATCACTCCAGTTCTGAGGCCTTTGCACTGGCTTCCTGTCCAACAAAGAATTGACTTTAAAATCCTGCTGTTGGTTTACAAAGCACTGAATGGTTTAGGGCCAAAATACATCTCTGATCTGCTGCTACCTTATGAACCATCCCGACCCCTCAGGTCGTCTGGGACCGGTCTACTTTCTGTTCCCAGAGTCAGAACTAAACATGGAGAAGCAGCGTTCAGTTGTTCTGCTCCACATATCTGGAACAAAGTCCCAGAAAGCTGCAGGTCTGCTGAGACCCTCAGCTCATTTAAATCAAGATTGAAGACTTTTCTGTTTGCTGCTGCCTTTAATTGAACCACATTCAATTCATATATTAATCAATTTCCTGCATTTCTGCATTTTACTACTGTATTTTATTTCCTACACTGTTTTTTTAAAAATGTTTTAATGAATGTTCTTAATTGTTTTTAAATCTCCTTTTCTTTTGCCTTATGTTTTGATGCTTTTAATGGTTTTATGTGAAGCACTTTGAATTACCTTGTTGTTGAAATGTGCTATACAAATAAACTTGCCTTGCCTTGCCTTCAGGCTTTGAAAGGGTTCAGGTGAGAATTGCAGCGTACTCATATGCAAGTGGATGTCACTTTGTTCATATTTCTACTTCTGTTTTATGACTTTCACAGGGTTGGAGTCTCCAGATTAAGATTCATATCTAATATTCACATCCTCGTTTGATGATTGAATTCAACAACAAAGGAAGCTCTTAGCACAATTAGCAAGCTATGTTTTGTTGAACTAAGTGAGTATTGTATTTTTGCATATAGCATGAATTTTATTTGAATAGAAAACATGCAAGGCGGCAAAGTGAAAGACTATGAGTCTTACATGTTTGCATGACAGTGAGAACGCTTTCATGTATCATCTGTTTGACTTCCTCCTCCTCTTTGGGAATTAGATGCATTATTTATCCTCTGCCAAAGTATTACATCACTCAATAAAATGCTGAGTACCGGTAGTCGTGTTTCTTTGCAGTTTCACGTTAGAAAGGATGGAGTTTCAGCTTCAAAATGCTCCTCTCCTCGTTTCATATTCTCTCTGTCTTTCGTGTACCAGCCTCTCGACCGACACTGACTGAATATGTCCCTTCTGTGTGGTAAATATTTCATGGCGGGGAGCAGCTCGAAGTTTGATCGTTGCAGGGTGCCGGTGTAGGAGTTCAAAGGAGACGGTGGGTCCTCTGACAGCCAGCCAGAACAGAGTAGAGGAGGAGTAGAGACTCGGGGTAAGACAGGAGATGGGGGAAGAGAAGAGAAGGCGAGCGGGAAGGGGGAGCAAGGGAGGGAGGCACTACTGTGTGCTCAGTTTAAATTCAGCACCACCATTGTCCTGGACAGCTCCCTCGGTCTTCAACACAGTGGAAAACGCGAAGTTGTGCAGTAGAGTTTTGGAACATTTTGAAACCAACTTCTATATTGAGACAAAACATATTTTTATCCATACATTTGAAGAGTTATCTAATTGAGGGAGCGACAGCGTCAGCCTTCTTTATTGCTAGTCATTAGAGTTAAATGAGCATGAGTGTGTGTTAGCCACATGCTCGTCTTGCAGTTTGTGTGTCTGTGCGTGCATGTCTTCGTATTTCCGTGTGTGTGCGTGTATTAGATGGCGGTGGGTTGGGGGTCTTCATTATTAATCAGGGCCCTTCCCTTAGTGTGAGAGCTGCTCACACTCCATGCCTTAATGACTGAAAATGAGTCGTAATTATGGGCTGTCAGTCCAGCCCCTGGCACCCTCTCTGCTCCTCCATCTCATGGGTCCATGTCCTCCCCTCTGCTGCACCACAGTCAGACTGTCATCATTTACCGCCATTGCTTATCACATGCAGTATATCTGAGTACCCCTATCACTTTTAAGCCACAGTAATCTACTCCTTACATCATACGTATAGTAAAGTAGATTACGAATTAGAAATTATTTTAATCTATTTATTTCAAAGCTGAACCAATGATCTGGAAACCATTTTATTCAGAAGATTTTGCACAACATACCTGAACTCTTCATCGGGGCTGCAATGATACCAACCAATTACGTATGGATGCATGATGGTTGCCATATATACCTCCTGTTTTCCTGCTATTCGTCCCTTGTCTCTTTCTCGCTCTAACCCTCCCTTCCTCTTGCTCTGTGCACTTAAGCTCATCGTTATGCGGCGTGTGGTTTGTCAGAGCTGATGATGAATTTGTTTATGAGTGGAGAGAGCTGATTTCCCCCGAGTGGTCTTTCTCCCTCTCTCTCTCATTTTCTTTCTCTCCTTCTCTTTGCATCAGTCTATCATATCAAGACAATCTCTCTGCCCTCACTTCCCCCTCCAGCCCTTTCCACCCCTGCAGGGTGTTTCACCCATCTGACATCGGGATTTAATTCCAGCCGATCCTGACCTGGAGGGGTTACTGATCATTGGACCATACAAAGAGACATGTGGATACAATTGAGATCCTGAATTTCTTAGAGTGTGGGGAATTATTTGCACAACCCTGTCAGTTGAACACCTTTAATCATGCTCAGTATTTGTGTTAATGTCATATTTTCCCTCCTGCAGCAGCAACTGTGAGAGAAAGCACCACAGTCGTACGATGAATGGATTGCAGGCAACACACAAACGCAAACGAGGACAAACAGCCACAGTCAAAGAATCCACATTTAACAATTGAATCCAACAGTGCCCTGAAAGCTCTCATGCATGAGTAATGTGTTGCTTGTTTAAGTCTTCAGCATCTCTTACAAGATGACAAGTTAAAAAATGTAGGCATGTTGATGCTACAGACAATACAAACCATTTTGTCTGACAGGTCCCCCTCCTGGGCCTTTCAATATAAGCATGCTGTTTGAAATCTGCCTGCATACACACATGTACCGCATGCATATACGCAGGCGCCTTCACACACACACACACACACACACACACACACACACACACACACACACACACACACACACACACGCACACACACACACACACACACACACACACACACACACACACACGCTAATATCCCTGTTGGAGGTGGTGGAAGTGCCAGCTATTATCAATTAATCTTTGCAGTGTTTTTTTTCTCTTGCAGAGAGTGGTACCATATGGTTCTCTGTCAGCCACTGCTTTTAATTTACTCCTTGCGTCTGCTGTGAAAACAGACCAACATCCTATCTAAATTGCAGATTTGATAGAGGGAGTACAGGGAGACATGACGGAGAGCACTGTTTGTACACACAATATGTATAATACATGTTGCGCATGCGGTAAGTCGCATTAGTTTGCGTCCTCTAGAGATCAGTGGTCCCCAACCTTTTTTGCACCACGGACCGGTTTCATGTAAGACAATATTTTCACGGACCGGCCTTCAAGGTGTGGCGGAAAAACACGACGAAATAAAATGATGCGACCGGCATGAAACCAAATATAAAATGCATAGATAAATACAACTCACAACAACGCTGAATCAGTGGGATCCCTGAGCTTGTTTCTCTGCAACGAGAAGGTCCCATCTGGGGGTAATGGGAGACAATGACACTCGAAGTGTGTTCCTTATGTCCAGTCTACTCCGTCATTTTGTTTTGATTGCCGTCACTGCAGAAAATCCCGCTTCACAAAGAGGATGTTGCTAATGGAAGCAGGGTTTTCAGTGCTTTAGTGGCGATCTCAGGATATTCAGCCTTGATTTTCATCCAAAACACCAGCAGAGTTGTTGTCTCAAACATACATTTAAGGCCACCGTCATTTACAATCTCCAGCAGCTGATCTTCCTCTGTCGCCACATATTCTGCAGAGCGGGCTTGGCGCGTCAGAATTACTCCTGATATTTAATTAGACTCCTGATATTGTCTGTTAAATGAAGCTTTCTTTTTCTTGGAAGTTGTAGGCTCTCCTTCTGTCTCCTTCGTGGGCCTTTCCCCCTTTGCAAAGAAGCTCTCAAAAAGTTATTTCCTAATTTTCGCTAGTTTGCGGGCTTAATCTTCGAGGTAACGTATCACGAAAACGGAAATAATATAATATTTATTCTTTCTGTGTGGCCCGGTACCGAATGATCCACGGCCCGGTACCGGTCCGCGGCCCGGTGGTTGGGGACCACTGATCTAGATCTTGTAGTACCTCCTTCACTACACGCTGCACACTGATGTGCAGATGCTCATACCGTACACACAAACGTAGGGGGAATAAATTCACACATTGATAACATTTATTTGGAAATAAAGCAAATGTTTTAATAGGAAAAGCATAGTTTCGATTCATTTTTTTCTTGTAAATAGGTTGAAGGGGAAAGATTTATCAATTACCGTCGTCCATTTTTGAAGGTGTTGCCAAAAAAGAGCACGTTCAATTATCCAACCTACTATGTTGCGTTAAATATATTAAAGACTGATAAAGAAACAGGAAAGTAACTATATATGTCCCATAAAGGACATTCATGAAACATCTGTTTGTGAAATGTATTTTGCAGTAGCATTTCAGAGTCACAGTTTGATTCAAATGTTTGTAATATGAGCTGAATTACTGTTGTATAGCCAAAGTTTAGACTACTTGTCAAGAAGCTGTTTTGGCTAAAATGCTACGGCTAATGCTCTTATAGGTCTATTTGTACTGCTGATTAACTAACAAATATAAGTCAACTTTTTACATGGAGCAACTTTCAGAAAACACTTACTGAGTAACCTACTTTCTTTATGTTAGCGTTCTTTTTTCTTTCTTTATCAGTGAGTCAAATTTGGTGGGTGTCCAACTCCACTTATGCTATTTAAATGGCGTATAATCTGGGCGTAAAGTATAAGGCACAACGGAAATATGGGTTGTATTTAGTCTCTTAATTAAAAATAGGTGTGTGAGGTCATGGGCAACCAATACCCCCCATGGGCGCACAGATGGGCGCAAGTACATTTGCTACTTACACAACGTAGGCGCAGAGTGTGAAAATGATAATTGCGTCGGTCAGAAACTGGGAATGACAGCTGTGCGTCGCTTGGCGCTGAGTGCAAGGTATGGCCATACATGTTAAATGTTAACGATGTAAATGTTCCTGCAAACTAACACTTCTCAAGCTAATTTACAGTATAGCCAGCTGTCATGCGTTTGTTTGGTAGCTGAAGGCAAATCTCTGAATGCAACTCTAAATGAGTACTGCTTACGTACACACCTACTTGATATTCTTTATCCACCAATACTGATGTGTTTGAATGATTTTAGCTTCTATAAACTGTAACATTCAACATTAACACCCACAATGAAAGCAGTGGAGAATTTCTTACACACTTTACAACTCAATTAAATTGGCTTTGTGGCCTTTCTTATCCAATTAAAAGTTTTCCCTCACTATCACCACTTATATAGCTATATATATATAAGCTAGATGTGAGTAGCTGAAGGTTACACACTTTCAACTGCACTGGAGTGCCACAGTCTGCTAAGACATTTCATGAAGCACCAGCAAAGTCATGGGGGGGCAGGGAGCCGAGCTGTTTTTCCTGCCCTGCTGTGTCTGGGTGTAAAAATGGTAGAGGTGAAGATGGAGAGGTCATCTCTGTTGTAGAGGATGGGGTAAGGACAGATGTGTGTGTGTGTTTTTTTTCTGGATGTGAATGTCTCAGGTGTAAAAGGAAATATGTTGGCATGATGTTAAGGTGAATGTGTATGTGTGAGAGGCGTGGTGTGCCTGTGTGATGGATGAGGTGTGCTGATAATAATCAATGCTGGACATACTTTTGTTAGATGTGGTGGATAGTCTTTTTAGTATAAGTTATTTGGAAGAATTTGTTTGATACTGTACAACCATATATGTTTTGTTTTAGAGTAGCATAGACTTGTTGCAGCAAACATTCATGTGAGTATATGTACAACTGCCATGATAATGAAGCTCTCAGAAAGAGCATGTCAGCCAGCAGCAGTGTTGTAGGAGCGAGCCTGCTAGTGAGTAGTGCTCAGGTGGTGAAAGTGAATCATCACAGGGTTGGCTCTGCCTAATGAGGGGATCTCCATGATCCAGTATCCAGGACAAGGTACCCTGACCCTCATCCACCAATGCTCTCAGCTCCGGGCTCCAGCTGCTACAACGCTCGATGGTATACCTCATTTAATCTCGTAAGAGCTAAGAAATATATCTTAAAAGTGATTTTAATGCTAGTGCTTTCTTTTTAATCCAAGTGGCTGTATGAGGCCTCAAGTAACTATTCTAAAACACAACTTCCTCATCTTATATCACGGGAAACATACTGCATTTCCTTAATTTGATTTTGTAAAGGTTTCAAATCATTGCTATGTGTCCGTTTACCTATAAATGCTTTCACTGATTCAAATACAATACCAAGCTCTGTTTACTGTCAGTTGCCAACCAAAAAATAAATTGCCGCCAGAGAGAGACAACATATTATTTTACAAAATCACAGTCAGTTTTTACATTCAGTACAAAATGATTGAGGACATCAGCAGCAAATGTGCAGTAACTCTAAATGATGGTGTTGATCTTGTGTTGTCTGATGCACCTGTCTTCACACTAAGTACAGTGAAACAAAAGAATTATAAAAAACAAAACAAGCAAAACGATTTACAAGACCTGAAAACAAACAAGCATATATTTTTTTACTTTCACTGAAAGTCACAGGAGGAATCACAATAAGTCAGACAAATTAATTAATTCCACCGTGCTCTCGCTTGCTTCTTAGATAGTTGCTTTCAGCACACAGACACTCTGTGCATGGTTTGCTAACTAACCTTGCAACTACTGTAATGCAAAAAGGGTTGGTATTTTTGTTCCTGAAAAGGAATGTCAGATGCTTTCTAAAGCAGAAATCCTTGAGGTGTTTCAGTGAAGGGAACTTCATTATACCATTCTGAGCATTCTCCTCCACTGTATTCCCCACTCAGAGTAATCTCTTTTCATCAAAAACTGGAATTGCTGCAGAAAACCAAAACGTTTCTTCCCACACATTACGTGCATACAGTGGGAGTGGCTGTGTGTATGTGAGTCCACACGTTCTTGTCAGTATCATTGTGTGTGACCTTTCCTGATTGTTCATAAGTCCTCACACCAGAAAGACAATAAGACAACATTTGCTAGTGCCCACAACATCCAACACATTTCTGTTCTACATGCTCAGATGAGTGATCACTGATCCTCCTCGATGGTTACGGTCTCTTTAGGATCAAGAAAACTAACGAAGTTTTAGAAAAGATTGTGGGTGTCCTAACAGACAAAGATTGCCTTCACTGTTAAAAGAATCCATAGCTGGCTCTTGGTAGGAGATGGGATGCACACTGTAGTGTCCATTGTTAAAGTCCAACACCTTGTATGTTCACCGATCAATTAGTACCCTCTCTTCCGTGGCATTTCATTTAGGATAATATACGTTTAAGCATTTGTATAAATGAATAAAATAAAAAACAATGTTGTTATTTTATGGTGAAAATAGTGTCTAAAGATGTACCAAACTCCTTGGTAAAGGAAAAGATATTCTTGTGAAGGAAAAGCAGCACTGACTATAGGTCAGAGAGAACGTGTCTTTTGACTTTAAATGGAGTCATAACAATAAGTTACTGTAAGCAGCTTTATGCCGTTGGAAGAATCAACCAATGCAGTTGTTTCTGCCTCATAATTTGCAGTATCGTAGGAATACCTGGATGTATATTATTTGATTCCACACCTCACAAGTCACACCCAATACCGACATTCAGTGCCAATACAGGAAGTAGTGTGCCCTTGTAAAGAGTTTGGAGGTGAGATTGTAGCACACCTGACTTTCATGCAGGGGACCTGAGATTGCATTCCTGCTGTTCATTACTGCAAACACGATCTTTCTCTCACCGTAACCAGGTATTTTGGTTGCATGACCTTTAACCACAGTACTTTAAATCATAGTTCATTGGCATTTACACAATATTTGACTAATCTTAACCATACCATAGTTGTCACGCACAGATTATATGTGAACAATGTAACTGAATGTATTTAAGGGCTTTGCAAAATCGTTGTCGTCAATGATGTTTCTAGTGAGGACAGTCTCTCATATTCATTATCTTGCCAAAGTGTTTGGACCGCTCCAACAATACAGATCATTGTGCCTCTTTTCTTTACAATCTCCAATGTGCATTATACACATAACAGTCCCTCTTGGACTCGCTCGTGTCTTCACCATTTTCACATTTCCAACAGGTTTCTTCACGAAGAGCCCTGTTGAATCACCGCTTTGCACGTTCAACCCTCAACCCCCTGCTCGCATACATACAAATGTGACATAAAGGCGGAACAACTCAGTGATTAACAACATAGTCACACATGTAATACACTCGTTCAGAGTGGTTTCTGAATAAAAGCAGCACAAAACTCAACAGCTCTCTCGCAACCGACATCTAACTATATTGAGCCTTGCCAATTTGAATGCTAATTCATCCCCATGCAAACGAGTGCCTCATATACAAATACGATGTGAAATACATGTTTGATCACACACAAAGCTGAAGCTGAAAAAAGATGACCCTGACGCCGTGGAGCAGGATTTATTTTGCTCACTGAATTCATTCATTCAGTTTGTTTTGTACTGGCTGGGGCCGCTGGTCTTAAAATCTAATTAGCAAAACAAATCAACCATATGATGCGCAGGCTTGCTGATTGCTGCTGGTTTTTTTTTTTTCCTCCCTTCATTTCATTGGCATTTTTTTCTCTCCTTTCCTCCTTTCTTCCTGAAGTTGCAGCTTTCTCGCCACGAGGGTCCCTGTGGACCGGACCAGATGTTCCAGGCAGCACACTTCCCCACTCTCTGCCTCATGGAATATTCATGGGCAACCAGGCACCTCGGCACAGCACAGCACAGCACCGCGCCGCACAGACCAGAGACCACTTATTTATTTATTTCATCACCCTGCTGCCTGGCTGTCTAATGCACAACAACAGTTCAACATGCAAGAGCATCTTCTCACCTTCCTGTTTCGCTCAGAGTCGCTCACCACAGTCATGCTTTTTTCTTCCTTTTCATTGGCACGGTTCCTCCGGATACATAAACATGGCTTACTTCATATCTGTGGGTATTTTGATGGATCATTCCCTGTCTTGCCATTCCTGTCTACCTTTCTTTCTTCTGCTCTTGGTTTCTCCCTTTCTCTTGCACTCTTTCTCTCCCTCACTTTTATTAGGCAGATGGGTGGGGAGTGAATGGAGTGTTGAATAACTGATGTTTGTCTGTGAAGCCTAATGGTGGTGCTTAAATACAATGCCATTATTTACAACCCTGCCTAATGCATTGGGACACTTAAATTCTTTGTTTGGTGGTGATAATTGGGCTAAATGCTCCACAGTAATGCATCCTGTTGGGCTGTTAGTGGCATGTTTTCCGTGATGGATTGGCTTGTTGTTTGGACAGAGGTTTGGAGGCCATTACTTCATCAGCAGACGCCCAAGTAACATTCATGATTTGCCTCACTGGCCAAATAGTGGCCCTCCATATCCTGGCAGGAGGAACCTGGAATGGACATACTTTGTTTCTTAACCTCACCCCCCCCCCCCCCCCCCCCCCAAAAAAAAATAATCAGTATTTAAGGAAGTTAGGGTCGAGAGCAAAAAGTGAGAGGAGGGCTGAAGGAAGGAGTGGAGGCTCATTTTCAAAGCTGCAGACAAACCAGCGCTCTGGGTACAAAAGGAGGCAGGGAGCCAGGCGGTACCTCTGCTCCACTTGACTGTGGTCCAAAATGACAGTTGATGGCTGCCGCACAGACATCATGGACGAGCAGATGTGGCGGCAGCTTTCCAAGTACAGAAGCACTTCATCCCCTCCTTTCTTACTCTCTCTCCTTTTTCTTCTTCTTCTTCTTCTTCTTCTTCTTCTTCTTCTTCTTCTATGCCTTCAGGTACATGCCCTGCCTACCTGTCTGTCCATTTCTCAATGCATCCCTCTACCCATGTCTTTCTGCCTGTCTCTGTCTCACTCATCTGTGTCTCCCACAACAGATTGCTTTCTGACTCAAATGTACACCCTTTCACTTTGCTGTTTTCTGCCCTATCCAGGGGACATTGTAAAAGAGGCAACAAGAGAAAGGTTGTGTTTTAGTTTTTTTCTGATTTCAAGCAGTTGTTTATTTTCAGAGACTGATCCCCCTGCAGACTCCCAGCATGCACCTGTGGCAAAGAGGTTATTCAGCTCTCTCACAGCTGAGGCACAGCTGACTACTCTCTGGCCCACATCCCTCCCAATTAATCAAATAGCTTTTACATCATCAGCTAATTAGCAGCTAATATAATTCTTCAATTATTAGCTACTCTAAACATTTCATTTTTGATATTTCGCTATCTTTCCCTCATTTCTTACTTTCTTTCATTTTCTCTCTGTCTCTGCAACTGTGTGTATCTGTATCTACCATCTCTTTCCGGGGAGACTTTATTCCAATCACTCAATGTTTATGGCCTTCTCTGGTCCATAAGATAGTAATCCTCATGCAGCAGCAGCCAAAGAAAAGAAGGGATCCTTGGTGGGATGAGTTTATCAGGTGTGTAGGTCAACTAGGCCAGTTAATAATGCTGTTATCTCGGAGGCAAGGGGGAGGAGGAAGGAGGGAGCAAAGGAGAGGATATGTGGGGTGAGAGAGAGGTTGGGAGGGAGGGGTGTAGAGAGAAAGTAAAAGTAAATAAAAGAAGATGAAGAAGGGGTGGGAGGGAGGGAGGGAGGACAAGAAGTGCAAAAGGGAATTAGCCCAAGGTTCAAAAGGAGCTGTGCCCACAGAGAGAGAGCCCTGCTGGGTCTATGCGGGGAGGGGAGGGGAGGGGAGGGGGGCAGGTGGCCGTCTGGAGAGCCGTGTATTCGTGCATGTGGCTGTGTTTCTTTGTGTGCAGTATGCAAAGGCGGGTCTGCCATATTCAATATTCCTGTCAGCCTGGATTTAGAATACCAAAACAACCTGTCTGGGATTATACAGATGCTCCTGCTCTCCACACCTTCCTCCCCCCCACCTGTCCTCCTCCACCTCCACTGCTCTGTTTTCTCCCCTCGCTCTCCTCGCACATATGGTCCACCATTTCAACTGCTATTCCTCTGACAAAACTGATATTTGTCTCCAATGGGGGTTTAAGTTTGAATAAAACATTTGTTTTGAGAGCTCATTGATGTGTGCTAATAGAGGAAAAGTACGGCCGCAGCATTTTGTCTAAGGTGACATATATCTCAGCAGTTGGGCAGATGTTGGCTGCTGTAACGGAGACAATTTTCACAGTTTGATCTCTGTCAGTGCTGGTGAATAGAGGTAAAAGACTGTCTATTGCTGAAGGCATGACTCTGAAGAGATAAGAAAGAAGCAATGTTGGCAATCTCTTGTGTAAAAAAAGAAGAACAAGTCTTGCAGAGATGTGTTTTGGGCTTGTATCTGCTGTGGATTTGAATAAGGAAAAAACAACAACATTGCAACATTTCTCTTTCCTGCTCCCTCTCACATTTAGACAAACCTCATAAGATATGCTTGTAGTGTTGAGAAGAAGGCATGCTCTGCAGAACAAATGGTGTTAATTTGCCGCGCCTCTCTGAAGCTGCACATTAGAGAGAAGCCTTCAGGGAGAGAGGGAGGGAGGAGGAGACGTGGGGTTGAGGGGGTGGGTGGGTGGGAGTGGTGGAGGGAGGTGGGGAGAGGATGGAGGGAGGAGGAGGAGGAAGAGGCAGCAGCTGTGCTGGAATTAATGTCTGCATGCCAAATTAGAAACACCATGCATCTCCGTCAGAGATTCACAGAAAAAAAAATTGGGGAGGGGATGGAGGGAAAAAGAAAGAAAGAGAAACATAAAAGACAGACAGACAGACAGACAGATAGATATATAGATATATGGATAGATGGATAGATGGATGGATATATGGATAGATAGATGGATATATACTGTACATGCATGCAATTCAAAGATTGATAGATCCCATAAGCAACCTTTAATCCGCATCACTTTATGTCTCTCCAATGTAACACTGTACCAGCAGAATATCCATCATGCCACAGTCACACCAATGCGTTGTTAAGGCATGCGTATTGCATGCCTCTGTGCTGGCTGGTTTGAAAGTTTAAATGTGTGTGTGTGCGTGCATGTGTGTGCTGATGTGTCGTTGATGGAACACCCTTACAGCTGCGGTGCAGGGATGGTGGGGGCCACCGGTCCCAGTGGTGCCCCCTAGGGACTTAGCATGCATAGCATTATCAGGCAGGGGATCAATAATGAGAGTACAGGCTCTCTCTAATGATAGCTACAGGCCACAGGGCCAGGGGCCTCAGGGTACCGAGCTGGCAGGACAGCCCTCATGAATACAGGATAAGACTGTGTGTGTGTGTGTGTGTGTGTGTGTGTTGTGTGCAGGTCGAGTGTGTCTCTGTGCATGTGCATGCGTCTGTACGAGCCAATATGGATGAGAAGTATGTCAGATGAAGGACACAGGGAGCAGATGGCTGGTTGGAGCTGTATGAACACCTCATCTCTCCCTGCCTCTGTGCATCATTCAGCCTGGACTTTTTCCTCTGCAGCATGACTCAATATACCTCGCTGTTCACTCACCTCAGCACCACACAACCCTGAATCTACCGCCAGCAAACACACACAGAGCACATTCTGTGTCATACACAGCCGTTTTTGTACCCTGAGGTTCCATATTTACACCTTTTCACTCAGTGATAAATCCATGAGATATATGCACAGATGCATGCCTGGTTAACAATTTTCTGGGTGCAGGTGTATGGTCTATCAGACAGAATTATCCTCATTGTCGTCCTCGTCACATGATTCCTCACAGACACGAGCTGGCGGAGGTCACACAGCAAAGCGACCATATAGAGCGACAGCAAGAACAACAACAACATGCTCATTAGCTCATTTCTGTTTTTTTCCTCTCTTTCTCTGCTGAGCTAAATTAACCATCCCACTTCTCTTCTTTGTGTGTCCTCTGCAGAAACAAAGCCATGTGTCCCCCCCCACGCACACACACACACACACACACACACACACACACACACACACACACATACACCCCTCCTCCACATCATCCTTTCCTCCCTCCCCGCCTCTCGCTTCCCCTCCCTACTCCCCACCCATCCTGTCATTGTAAAGTGTGCGTCTCCTGTCTGACCGTACTCCCCCCTCTCCTTACCCGCGCCTCACACCTCCTTCCACACCCCACCTCCCTCTCTCTCGCTCTCTCTCTCTCTCTGTCTCTCTCCCACCCTGCCTTCCAATCACCCCCCGGGAGGTGACATCTGCCGGGATGTGCTCGGCTGGTTCCAGATGCACCACCGCCTCTTCCACCACCGCCACCCGAGCGAGTGAGCGAGCGAACGACACCCCAGCACTCATTTCAATTCCATCACCCTCTCCCAATCATCTTGCCTCTCCCCAGTGCAACATTAACGAGCCTCTTTCATTTGAATACATAATTAGCCGCCCGAGCACTCTGCTTCACTAATTTTGAGACAAAAGGATGGAGGAGACGAGGGGGGTGGGTGGTGGGGGTGGAGGGCGGAAGGGTGGGGGTGTCATGTGGGATGAAGAGGATGAGGCAAATAATGACAACAAAAAAGAAAAAAAAACATTTGCATTTTAATTTGGGAGCGGAGGGGGGGGGGGGCTGTTTTTTTTCAATCAGGATCTTTTTCTTTGTCTTTGTCTTCTTGCTCTTGCTCTTGCCCTTGCTCTATCCATCATATCTACATTTGGAATTTTACAGTTTATTTTCTTCTGTATACCTCAGTATTTCAATGTGACTCCATCTCCCTTTAAGTTGTTCTTTGTGTGTGTGTGTGCATATCTCTAAATGACAATGCACGCATGTGTGTGAGTGAATCCATCACCAGCCCTTAGGGCATGCAGTGCTCCCAAGCCAAAATACACCCCACTTACTCCTGCACAATAAATCATTCTTCTCAATGAGCTGAAGCCAGCTGAGACGCTCCTTAGTGCATTACAATATCATCTACATTCAATAAACATCGCTCCTATTGCCCTCACTGTGGGTGACTTCAGTTTGCTAGAAATAACGGCCTTGAGGCTTGACAGAATATTCAAAGATAAATGAACATGCATCAGGCCGATATTATATTCCTGACTTTTATTCCCATAATGTACTGGAGCTCCATTAGCTCTATTGTATGTTTTGTGTGAATGTATGTCTCTGTAAAAGAGAAGGAAGGTCTGAGAGAAAGAAAAAAGAAGACATCAAAAGCAGCATAGGGAGACCTATAGTGGGAACGAGACGCAGCAAAAAGAAAAGAGGCTGTGTTTGACGATGTGTACTTACGTAGCCTGTGAAAGTGATGTTGTTTCTCGTCTTTCTTGGTGCTGTGCCAGGCCTGGCCTCCTGTCAGCCATCGGGGGAGCCAAATGACAGCTTTGATCCTATTAGGATCAGCGCCAAATCAACACTTTGCTCATTAAGGGCCTGCACACGCCAGCTAACAACGCGCTCGCCTTCCATGCCGACCCTCTGTGCCAACCAGCCATGCCCTGTGAGTGCCAGACTCACCTGTCGTCACTGGGAAACACAGCAGCATGGAGGAGACACTTTGCAGAGTCAGTGCTGACTCAACAGAATTTTAATTACACAGTTTAACGACAATTTTTTGTATGTGTGTAGGACATCATTTACAATAGAAAAGGTTAAAGGATTAAAGGTGCTAAATACGAGATTGGGAACATTTCGTTTGCCTCTCAACGGCTATCAACATGGTGAGGGCTGAGCCGGCGGCTCGCAGCTAACGGTGCTAACAGCAAAAATGCTACAAACTACGGCAAAATTGCTGCCAGAGAAGAGCAGGGAGGCCATGAGCAAGCCAGGGTGCCACACAAACTCACATGCGCGAAAAATGGACTAAAAGCACAGGCGGCTGGCTAGGCTATGTAAACAAA